>NC_085876.1:22751088-22821088 GCF_034702125.1 Engraulis encrasicolus | reverse complement strand
CCTCTGTCTCTCTATGTCATGCCATATCTGTGTCTCTGAGTCTATGTGTGTGTGTGTGTGTGTGTGCGTGCGTGCGTGCGTGCGTGCATGTGTGTGTGCACGTGTGTGTGTAAGAGAGAGAGGGGGGGGGTGCTGGAGAAGAGGTCTAAAGAGAATGACAGAGAGTAAGAGGGGGGAGAGGAGAGGAGCAGAGATGAGGAGGGATGAGACAGAGGGGAACAAGGCGCTTAATTGAAAGGAGAGAGATGACAGAGGAAAAGAGGAGAGGAGGAAGAGAGAAAAAAACAGAGAGAGGGAAGTGTTGATTAGGGGGTGGGAAGCAGTGTGTGAGAGAGAGACAGAGAGAGAAAGAGAGGAGAGGGAGAGGAGAGAGAGGGGCAGACGGAGGGAGGGAGGGAATGAAGGAGGGAGGAGTGGAGGGAAAGAGAGGGAGGGAGAGAGAGCAAAAAGTGGCAACTCTGCCAAAGTGCCCAAGTGCAGTTTAGTGGCTGGTGTCACCCCTGGGAAGAGGAGCCAAGAGAACAGACACCAGGACGGAGAGAGAGAGAGAGAGAGAGAGAGAGAGAGAGAGAGAGAGAGAGAGAGAAAGGATGCTACAGTAGGGATGTGTGTGTTGTGTGATTTAATGCCAGCGCCGCGAGTGTGTGGATACAGAGGACTCACTCAGCTCCATCGGCACCAAAGTCAAACAACCAACCAAACAAACAATCCTCCACCCTGACAAGCAGTGGAACACTTCCATGGTCACCGTGAGAGACCACTGTGAAAGTGTTCACTGAAGACGAAGAAGAAGAAGAACAACAACAACAGAAGAAGAAGACGAGGAAGAAAAAGAAGAAAAGAGAAGAGGAACAGAGGTCCAGAATAACTTGGCGGGTCACCGACAACCAGGCGACAGACTAAAGTGAGGAAGAAGAAGAAGAAGAAGAAGAAGAAGAAGAAGAAGAAGAAGAAGAAGAAGAAGAAGAAGAAGAAGAAGAAGAAGAAGAAGAAGAGTCCAGAAGAACTCTGCAGGTCACTGACAAGAAGGTGTCGGACTAGAGTGAGGAAGAAGAAAGAAGAGAAGAGAAGAAGATCAGAGGTCCAGAATAACTTGGCGGGTCACAGACAACCAGTCGACAGACAGAGGCTGGCGGTGGTCTGGGGTATGGAGGCCAGGTAGAGGAGAGCAGACAGCGGAGCGAGGACCACAGCAGCAGCTGAGGGGACAACACTAGAGGCACCGGAAGAACAGCAGAGCGACGGGAGAGTTTTAGGAACAGAGGACCATCGAGGAGTGGACTCACAAGGAACGACACCCTGTCAATATACAGTACACTGTTCCTCCACGCGAACGGTCCGAGGTCATCAACTCCTTCGTCCATCCCTCTGTCAGAGAGGGGCTACACTAAACACTAAAACGAGGAGCGTTCCATCGTTCTTTCCTCTTTCTTCATTCTTCATCTGTCCATCCATCATCTGTTCGTGTCGTGAGGAGGGAGAGGGGTAAACGGGGAGCGATGAAGAGACCACACGAGTACAGCTCTCCAGAGTCAGACGCGGATGATGAACTCATCGATGTGGGGCAGGAGGACGGCTACTGGTAGGAACACAGGCATGCAGGCACCTGACAGACCACACACATGCACACACACACTCAGGCACACATAAACACATGCAGGCATACACACACACACATACACACGCAGGCACACAGGCGCGTAAACACACGCATGCATGCACTCACGTACACACTCATGCACGCATGCAGACACACACACAAGGTACACAAGCACACACACACACACACACACACACACACACACACACACACACACACACACACACACACACACACACACACACACACACACACACACACACACACACACACACACACACACACACACACACAGACACACACACACACAGGGGTACATACATGGGCAGAAAAAGCATAGGCTACAAAATGTTTCCAGGAATCTAGTCCTGCAAGTAATAGAATCAAAAGTGACTTCCTTTCATTTCTACCATGTGCTTTAACAACAATTCAGACGAAAACATTCTTGCGCTTTTTTTTCCTTAAATTTAAAACAATGCCAGAAACCTACTGTATGTTAGCATTCTTTTTAGGTTTGATATTGTTTCCACACAGTGTCTAAAACGTTTCAGCGTCCCAAAATGGCTTCTGTTAGCTGTATTATGCAATAGGGTCCTGATCCAACAGTCCAGCATGATGTCCTATGAACCCTGATGCCCATAGTAACTTCTGGGCACCCTTGTTCTAAGCAGAACTCACTGAGTCAAATGTATGCAGGGGTCTTATGGTCTTAAATTTGTGTGTTTGTCTAGCCGTGGCTGTGACTAACAAATTGAGCACAAAATAAGAAGCAAGGGAGACGGCAGACTGCAGACGGCAAACAGACGATATAATACATTTGTGTCAGACAATTTAACACACTATTAATGTCATATTAAAAGACATTGGACATGTATGCCACCAGAAAGACAGACACCTAACACCTCTGAATATGTGTAACAAACCAGTCATGGCCTCTACTTCAAGTGAAATTAATCACAATGATGGCATTGAATTATGATGAATTTCAAATCATTATTTGCAATCAAAATGCTCAATATATATTCCTGAAATTTTAGACAAATACACTACCCTCACCAGCAGAACAAACAGACGGGGGAAAAAAGCCCAAACAAAACAAAGCTTCTTATTTGTGAGTGGCGCAGACAGAGAAGGGAACTCAGGCGAGCCATACTTATTGTATTTGACTTGTTTTTCTTAAAACGCATTTCGTCGTATCAACGTGGCACCACAAATCCTGCCTTTGACAAACAATTTGCAAAAACGCTGTTCCGGCCTTTGGCTGTCTGGTTTCCATTTTTGACTTGTTCTAAAAAAGCTTTTTTTCCCCCCTCGTTTTCTTTTCGTCTTTTTTTTCTCCCCCTTGCCTCTTTCTTTTTTGGTGCGTCTTTGTGACAGTTCTGAGGGGGTTGAAATCAGGAGCAGATTTGGGAATGGTCACGAGCAGAGATGGGTGTCTTTGATATGCCCAGCGGAGAAGCTAATTGTTTCTTACTGCTTTCCAACCTTTCATCTCTAGAGGATTTCAAATGCAGGTTTTTCAGAAACTTACTGTAAACTGGCGTGCCAGGCAGGGCCATGGGAGTACTGTACTGAATGTGTCTCGTGTGTGTGTGTGTGTGTGTGTGTGTGTGTGTGTGTGTGTGTGTGTGTGTGTGTGTGTGTGTGTGTGTGTGTGTGTGTGTGTGTGTGTGTGTGTGTGTGTTTGTGTGTGTGTGTGTGTGTGTGTGTGTGTGTGTGTGTTTGTGTGTGTGTGTGTGTGTGTGTGTGTGTGTGTGTGTGTGTGTGTGTCCACTGTGTATGCATATCAAAGCGATGATATGTAAGAAAAATGCATTCCTATCAAATGTACTTATAGGCAAGATGAGTGATTATTAGTGGTGTCAACAATGATCAATCCGGCGATCCAATCCAAAGCGGGGCATGGACGATCCAGAATCGATCCGGCAAGTTCCAGAATCGATCCAGCATTTTTTAAAAGTTTCACTTACTTCCATGGATATTTCGGGAGCAAATGAATGTTAAATTAAATAAAAGCACTTCAAAACATTGCAAGACTGATACAGACTGATACAGAAAACAGTCAATAAATTGTTGCTCAGTATCTGACTACTTGTATTGCCTCATTGTTTTGCGCACTGTTATTTGGTGGTGGGTAAGTCAACTCACGGGTGATCAGATGTAACGCAGCACAGCTGCACATGAGTGATTAAACATTTGCTTTGCTTTCAGTATGTAATGCATTGCAATGCATTGTAGAATTGAATCGGATCGGATCGGATCGCATAGAATTGAATTGAATCAAATCGCTACCTCCCGAATCGTGATTGAATCGGATCGTGAGGGCAGTGCCAATCCACACCACTATTGATTATATTAAAAAAAAAAAAAAAAAAGAATTTAAATGTCTCCCTATCAAAATGTCATACAAGACTCTATTACACCCTACCAAGCATTGAGGTAAAACTGGATAGATAGACGCTCTGGTTTGATGGATGTTTGAGTCGACCCTACTATGTACAGTAGGTTTCTCTCTGTTTGTGTTTATTTCTTCACTAGACTAGCAGGCAGTTGCAAGGCATTTCAAATTCCAAATCAAAGTCCGCTTTACTGTCATTTTCATCACATGCACCAACTAGACATACAAAAGAATTGAAAGGGTGTTTCTCACTGTCCCATTAGTAGACAAGACAGAAAAGCCTTTAAAGTGCAAGGCAGTACAACAGCTCTGTGCTTTGCTTTGAGTAATGATCTACGAGAGTACTTCGGGGAGACAAATGCTTTTGGTGCTCATAGGAGGCATAGCATGCAACGCACACACACGCACACACGCATGCACACTCACACGCATGCACGCTCGCACGCACGAACACACACACACACAGCAAAGCGTAGTATTTCAGTGGCTGTACACACACACCAAACAGAGAGACAGAGACACACACACACACACACACACACACACACACACACACACACACACACACACACACACACACACACACACACACACACACACACACACACACACACACACACACACACACACACACACACACACACACACACACACACACACACACAGCAAGGCAAAGGCAAGGCATAGCATGTCAGTGGAGTGGAGCTAACATCCAGAAAGGTGTTAAACCCCAATCATGTCATCCGTCCTCTGTGCTATACTGAAGGACCTCCAGAGTCTAGCGCCCGCTATACTCCAAAGGCAAATTACACTGAGCGCCAATGATGTGCCTGCTTCTCTCTGCTTCTCATTACACAGAGTAACGACAACAATATGATTTTATAAAACTCATGGCTGCCCTCCCTCGATCCTTTCTTTCTCCCAACTTTTGTTTGTCTTTTTTTCTTCCTTGCTCGCTCGCTCTCTCTCTCTCTCTTTCTCTGCTGTTCCTCGCTCCATCCCAATCTTTCTCTCTATCTCTTTCTCTCCATGGCATCCTATCTCCCTCTATCCTCCTTTGCCCACCTCTCTCTCTTTCTCTCTCCATCCTCATCTTTCTCTCCATCATCTTTCTCTTGCGCTTCTATCTCATCCTCTTCACGGCATCATCTTTCTCTCTCGATCCTCTGTCTGCTTTTATAGTATTTTCATAACATTTCCATCTCCATCTCTTTTCCCCTTTCTTTATCCAACTCTGACTTTGTTTGTTTTCATTTTGTTTTTCTTTTTATAACGGTTCTTTATTTTATCTCTCTGTTTCTGTCTGCTTTTTAAAAATCAAATTTCCACATCGCTGTGATGCCGTTTTGGCCATTTTCGGCAACCCCCCCTTATGTTTCTGCATCTTTCCCTTTTCTGTTTGTTCTATGTTGTTTTTATATTTACTGTCCCTGTCTTCATCTCTGGCTGATTTTGACATTTATTTCCTCTCCCTCTCTCTCTCCACAGTCCTGTCACAGGGTCCATGTCTCCTGGCAGTACCTCTCAGGTTATGGCCCGCAAGAAGAGGAGAGGAGTAAGTGCCATTTACATCATCCTTCTACCTTCTCTCTCTCTCTCTCTCTCTCTCTCTCTCTCATGTCGTTTTTCCATTCGATGATACAGTACACAAAGCCTCTACTGAATAGGAAGTTCATCTTCATTTTTTTTTTTTGATTTTTTTTTTCTATTGATGTGCCATTTGAACAAAATGGGGGGGGGGTACAGCCAGTTATGGAGATAGAGAGGGAGAGAGGGAGAGAGAGAGAGAGAGAGAGAGAGAGAGAGAGAGAGAGAGAGAGAGAGAGAGAGAGAGAGACAGAAGTGAAAACAGACAAGAACTGGGTCCTTTCCCAAACACGTTATGTTTGTGTTTGAAGGCTTCATTGAGTAGCCATCGCCACGGAGATACATGACCCCAATGCAGTGGGCATGGATCCCATTTGAGATCTTAAATTCTTCCTATTCACTCTAGTGATTACTTCGGTATGCACTAATGGGTGTGTTGAAACATAATGACACATATGACATACAGATACCTACATAAAGATATCAAAGACAATAACATATTTAGACAATAAAGCTTTTTGAATCTTTGAATCTTGAATACCTTAGGAAACATCAAGTGCCGTGCCCCACCACATATAAAAAGCAATCTCGCAATCTCTGTGTTGAATGACAGATAAAAAAAGGATATTTAAAAGCCGCAGCGTGGATGTTTTAAGAGAGAGATAAATGCGGCCCGCTCTGCTCTGTTCTCTTCTGACTGGTGGTTTTGTTTGATGCTTGTATCAGATCATTGAGAAGCGGCGGCGGGACCGGATCAACCACAGCCTGTCGGAGCTCAGGAGGCTCGTACCCAGTGCTTTTGAGAAGCAGGTCAGTGAGAGCCACAGACGGCGTTCAGTCTGCCCATAGCAAGCGGGAATATGTGAAACTAACAAAGTGATTAAATGGCTGCAAGTCTTTTATCATATGAGAACAAGCAGTGGGCCAAAAAGAAAAGCACGAGGCCTTCAACATCTCATAATATATGGGCTACAACACAACTCACATATGGGCTACACAAGTTTTATATAGTGCATAGGTCTACTACAAAATGTGGCCAATATGATACTTTCTTCATTTATGAGTAAGGCATACGCATTCCATTTGCAACACTCATACTGTTCATACATGTTCAGCCCGCTCATAGAAAATGGAAATAAATGAAACTTACAGTGATTAAATGGCCTGGCCTATAAGTCATGAGCAGAGTGAGAAATATTGAATATATAAATTGTGATATTATTATTATTATATTATTCATTATTATATTAGCTATACTAAATAAAAGAAAACAATAGACATGACACTTCTATATCACGATAACAATAGCCTATATATATCATCATATCAACCCTACATATAATAATTTTGTGTCACCACACACTGATCTTGAAGGAGTGATGAGAACTAAAGAGCCTGTTCTGTTCCTGCCCATCTCCAGGGTTCGTCTAAGCTGGAGAAGGCTGAGATTCTGCAGATGACTGTGGACCATCTCAAACTCCTGCATGCTATGGGAGGTAAAGGTGAGATGTTTGTCTATTACTGTACAGTGTTTCTCAACAGGGACTCTACAGCCCCCCAGGGGGCGTTAGGGAGGTTTAGGGGGGTCAT
This sequence comes from Engraulis encrasicolus, assembly GCF_034702125.1. Lineage (NCBI taxonomy): Eukaryota > Metazoa > Chordata > Actinopteri > Clupeiformes > Engraulidae > Engraulis > Engraulis encrasicolus. The sequence continues at coordinate 22,813,913 of NC_085876.1, read as the reverse complement.
TGAGAAGGACATAACTGAGAGGGGGAATGTTCAGATGCCTTTTTGGGGTGTGTGTGTGTGGGGGGGGGGCATTAGTAGATTTACATTTTTAATACTAAAGAGCAGGGCTTGACGTTAACTATTTTGCTCACCGACCACTGTGGGTAGTGGTTTTCCCGAGTCACTAGCCATTTAGACTTTCTGCTAGCCAAAGTTTTGTTGTCAGATTTTTTGGTAACACTTTATAATAATGTTCCTTAGTAAAGACTCAGTAAATAATTAACTAATGATGAATAAAACATTAACAAATGTTTTTATTATTAACTAAGCTTTATTAATGCTTTATAAAATATCTACAAATGATATATTCAAGATTTTACACACCTTATAACAGACTATTTTATTCATTTACAAGCAACTTGTAAATGTTTGATAAATATGAAATATTAACATAACATTTCCTAGTCATTTACAAGCATTTGTTTACATTTCCTAATCATTTACAAACGTTTGTTAATGTTTTGTTCATCAATAGTTAATTATTTATTAAGTCTTTATAATGCTTTTTTGCATCCATTATTCTAAAGTGTTACCGATTTTTTTTCTTCAGAATATTCTTGTATTTTTAAATACAAGCAATTGATGCAATTCCTGTGATTTGTCACGGCAAAGAATAATAAGTTACCTGTCAAAGTGGCTAGTGAGACTGAACTTGTTACTAGCCACAGCCAAGTTTTACCAGCATTTGGCTGGTTGGCAGGTGCCAGTGTCAAGCCCTGCTAAAGAGGGGTGTTGAGTGAGATGTTGAGATGAAAGGGGTGTTATGAGGCTTATGATGAGCTCAAGGGGGCGTTCGTTAAAAAAAAGGTTGAGAACCACTGGTCTCCTGTGAAACATTGACCATGTCATGTCTTCTAAATTATTAGTCAATGGACCAATCAATCACCCATTCAGTCTCTCCCTCACAATATATGATGCCTATCTAAACACCAACCGCTTAATTAACAAAAGCAACCAAATAATGAACCAATCTGTCAATCAACTGATCGAACACTCTGAAGTGAAGTTAAAAGGACTTTTAGAAGCCGTTAACACGTATATGGATGTTTTTGAAAACACATTGTTTTTTCGTAAACTCATTTCAAAACTCCAGTTGCAAAAATATCCCATTTAGGGGGTAATATGCACCTGTTCAAAAATATCTGTGTTTAAAAATAGCATCTGCACGTGTCACCAGGCTTGCTCTCTTGGATGCTGATGAGCACCTGCAACATGTCATCACGCCAGAGCGTTAACATGACACGCTGACTAGAACAGTCTATCGCGTTGGTGCATCACACCTTTGCATGTTAACTCGAGCTCCACAACGCCTGTGACAGTTTAGGTTTAGGGATGGTTTTGGTTAGGGCATAAGTTCGCTACGACTTCACCATGTCCCTTGGTTGTTTCATACTATTCTTTACCGATTAAGGTTAGGCATGGTTTTGGTCAGGGCATTTTCACGTCTATAGCAACAGAAATTCGTTGCCGCAACAGAAATTTGTGAACACAGCAGGGAAACTGCGCAAACCTCATCACGTGACGAAAGTGCTTTCCCGCTGTGTTGAGGACCACGACTGTTAATACATCACACCTCAACATGCAGACCCGGGGGGTCCTACCCCAGAATTTTTTTTATTTCTTAGATGCAATTTCCAGCATTTTAACCGAATTGTGGGCCCAGTTTCAGCTCGATACGGAACTGTACTTTTTTTTTTTTTTTAAACATGGGAGATTCCATTATTTTAAGGTACAGTTGGCAACTGTCAGAAGCCAGAAGAGCAGGATTTGCCAGCAAAGTTAATGGCTAAATCCAAATGTTTAAGTGTTTTCCCCAAATGCATTGATGGTGTTGCTTGCTAAATTGTTATTGTACAATGTAGGCCTACAGGTCCTTAAAGGTGTACAAAGTATGGGTCCTCATGAGCTACCAATTTGGCAAAACAGCACTGATGCACAAATAAGTGTAGCTGGCCTTTTCAAGAGATTGAAATTACGCATGTTCACTTATTGTTTCACATTTAGGTCTACTGACAATGTCTAAATGTGTAAATAGTGTTGCTTATTTATTCATTTGTTTGTTTATTAGGACTGTGGTGGTTAAGCACTGGTGAGATTTTATGTTATACTTCATATACAGTATTCAGAAAAAAATCCTAATTTGTTGCATATTAATGACCATATCAGCATGTTTAGGTGAATAGGCCCAGTCAACCCTGTCGGCCCTGTCAACACGGAATGCAAATGCAATTTTTTTGCAATTGCGTGAAATAAATATGCCTTTGCATGAGGGCAGTCTGACATCTGGGATTCTTTCTACACAACTACTCAGCCAATCAACTGATAGTTCAATCTGTCTTCCTTCTTCCAGGCTACTTCGATGCCCATGCTCTGGCTGTAGACTACCGCACGCTGGGGTTCCGCGAATGCGTCGGCGAGGTGGTGCGCTACCTCAGCTCCCTGGAGGGCTCGCTGGACTGTGCCGACCCCATCGGGGCGCGCCTGGTGTCCCACCTGAGCCACTGCGCCAGCGAGCTGGACCCCCTGCTCCAGTCCCCTGCCCTGCCCTTCCCGCCCTGGGCCTGGTCTGGCTCCTTCCCACCACCACCCCCACTCCCCGTATCCGCACCACCATCCCCAGCATCCTCTCCCTCCTTCCCTGCGGTCTCCTCAGCTGTCACCAGGAGGGACCTGGGTTCACATGCCACCTCCGCTGCTGCTGCTGCCGCCGCCGCCGCTGCCGCCCTGTTGGCGTACCCGTCGCCAGCCCTGCGCGTGGCACCCATTCACGCGGGCACGCAGCTGGGCTCGGGGTTTGCGGGGGTGAACAGGGTGCAACTGATACAGCCGGCGGTGGTGGCACACAGACTCTCTCAGACGCCCTCCGAGGGCTCCTCCGCTGGTGTTCGTCCGCTGCTCCACGGCATCGTACGTTCCTCCTCCTCCTCCTCCTCTTCTCCCGGCCCTCAACCCAGCTCCTTTAGGCCCTTTGTGCCCGTGGGGTCTCCCTCCCCTCAGCGCAGGGGCGTGACTGAGATCGGGGCCTTCTGACACACTCCTACAACACGCTTGGTTTTGCCTCAGACTCTGAAACGAGGGGGTTAAAAAGACACTGTGACAAGGACTCGAACACAAAGACACAAGTCAGGATGATAAAATCAGACGCACAGACTTTTTTTCACTTCATCAGTGGTTTTTTTCCACCACTACTGTAACTCTATCTTCTAAACAAACATGTATGCCTAGCTTACTGTAGTTTGATCAGGACAGGATACGTTAGAAAGACCAGAGGCCTCTACTTCCCACTGAATCTTTGCGTATGTGAAAATCTGCAAAGCCAACTATAGACCAAAACATTTAGCTGTGTCAATACATGCATGCACAGGTTTTCACACACATCTCATTTGACTTGAAGTTCAGTGCACATGGTGTTTTTCACGTCAAGTCATTCTTAGTATTGCCGAATGTTAGCGTGAGCAAGCTTTGTAGGCCCTACATGAGGCAACATACCTTCTTGGTTTTCAGGGAGGTCCTATTTTTGGTGATCTCTTCCTGATGAGAAACACGAAAAACACTTTTTGAAGCAAAAACACCACTTATTTTAATGATATTGACTGCAGAACTGGAATGTGAACCAATAACCTATTTCTTACAGAAAAATGTCCTCAGTCTTCAATTGATCACTCAAAAATAGGTACAGTACAGTACATCTCATATGACAATCTGAACAAAGTGTCCCACTGTGAGTGACAAAATGAAAAGCAGGGAAATGGTGAATATTGGCAGACCTTAAAAGCAGAGTCCTCATCTCTCTGAAATAGATTAAGCCGGTCTGCATGATGTCTACTAAGAATCAAGTGATGTTTGTCTGAAGTTGCTTGTCTAAACTGAGTCAAAGTGTAAAATGTAGTTCTTCACCAGTGGTATATTTTTGGAAAGACCTGAATTTGCCTTCATGTACTGTAATCTTGAAAGGTGTGAGATTGTCTTTAAACATTATTCTCCCTGTTATGTTGTTTATACTGTATGTAGTCACATTGATTTATTTCATTCATGCTTTTTTTATACCAATCCACTGATAAAAAAAAGTGCCTTCAAGTTCTATGACTGACCAACGTCTGTTTAAATCTGCCTCAATGCATGCATGTTCAAGGGACAATCAATGCTGAATGGTTTAGTCTTCCATGGTTGGTTGTGTCTTGTTTGAAACTTAAACCTCCCGTTATCCTCAGATTTAGGTTACATCTGTGATCCTTGGGGTAAGTTTGACCCCAGCCACTTAAATGTCTACAAAATCAGTAGAAGCAATAACTTTTGCACCAGTTTATGCCTCAGATATTTACTGTTGCTCTGTTAGGGACATAAAGAGCCCTATAGATAAGTCCTAGCACCCCCAAACCCAGCCTACACACCAAAATGACTAGGTGAAAATGTGCAACAACTGCCCAAAAGTTGCCTTGAATTAGTTTTGGCCCTTGTCCACATCATACATATTGTTAGTTATCAGAGCCCTAAATAAAGTGAAATGTTCTGTTCTAAATAACTCATGGTCATGTATTATACATAATCTAGACAGATTGGGACATGTTTTAGCAAAATATGGATGTTCCATTCATGTTTAATACACTTAAAATAATTTGGAGTGAAATTGACCCCAAGGAACACAGATGTAACCAAAATGTGTACAGCACTTAGGGAAAACATTTTTGTGGAATGTCACTTTTTTCACATTGACCCCATACATTTAGGAAAAGTCATCAAAGATGAAGCAAAAAAAATATGTACTTCATGTATTTTTCAGACATTAAACATTGAATGGGGTCAAATAGACCCCAAGGATAACAGGAGGGTTAAACCTGACTGAGACGACTCGGCAGGCCTGTTCACATCTACAATGTTCTCTATGAAAATGACCATAGCTATGTAAAAAAGTCCTGAATGAATGGTGGTGAATGGTGCTGTTCACACAGGGGCGTAAAGTATACCCCCGCAGCCCTTGACTTTGAAGAAACGGGCCCCCTTCACATGATATTAGGCCCTCTTTTAGGTCGGGGGCCCATTCTTGGTAGCTTATGGGGGGCCCAAAGTACTTGCGTTACGCCAGTGTGTTCACATATCAATCAACTATAATGATAGCGGTATGCTGAGCGAGCCTATCTTTGGGATCACTCTCAGAACGTTTTTTTAGGAACAATAGAATGTATAGACGTCATACCTTCTGCTTGCTGGTATTCATGAGAACCAGGCATGATCATTTGCCAGTGTGAATGTTCATGTAGTTATAGTAAGGGATGATACAGGGGTCAGTTGTCCCAGCCAGGCCCAGGCAGATAGGGGGGGGCAGAATTCGGCCCCCATGCACATGTATTGGGTGGAGGGCCCTTTCAGTTGACTTTTTTCCAGGCCCAGCCAAGCTGTCAGTGGCCCTGGTTATTTTTAACCATTGTAGATGCGAACGCACCTTAAAAGTACACTGTGTGAGATTTTTAGCTGTTTATTTCCAGAATTCATGCTGCCCATTCACTAATGTTACCCTTTTCATGAATATTTACCACCACCATCAAATTCTAAATATTCATTATGACTGGAAAAATTGCACTTTTCATACATGAAAAGGGGTATCTTCTCCATGGTCCGCCATTTTGAATTTCCAAAAATAGCCATTTTTAGCTGCAAAAATGACTCTACTTGGACCATACTAGAAAATATTTGCTTAGTACTTAGTAAACTTTCATGTAAAGATCAAATTTGGCAATAGGCAGCCCAGCATAGTTGCAGTACCTTTTTTGACCATTTCCTGCACAGTGTCCCTTTAACTGTGCAAACATACAGACCAAAAAGACTTCATTTGATTTTGTCCATCATACCATGTAAATCAGTATATTTTATCCTTTTTTAATTGAAGTTGAAATCAAGTCAACTTTACAGAAAGAATCACATGTACAGGTTGTGCCTGTATGTACTGTACGCAGATCCAGTACAGTTTTCTGTCTGCACATACTGAATCCTGAATGTCCTTTTCTGCAAAAAAACAAACAAAACAAAAACCAACCCTCCCATTGGCCACAGCCATAAAAGAAATCACATTACACTGAGGTTTACCATTGTGCAGAAGTGGTTAAATTAAACGCAGCAGGTTCGATGGCACTCCATTCAATTGTTCAGCATGCCATGCAGTGGTGGTGGGGCTGGGCGAGCTAAGCATGAGCATGAGAGCCGTCTGTTTCTGCTGTTCTGGGCCCGATTACCACCTGCAGATAGTGTCACTCAGGACCCCTTTTTTTCTCAGGCATTTCACCAGCGGGGCCCACCAGAGAGACAGAGAGAGAGAGCTCATACAGTCAGGGCAGCCGACAGGCAGGGGGGCAAAGGGGTGCGGTGTCAATGAAGGAAGCCGAGGGCAGCTTGTGGGTACTCCTGATTTTTCCTTGTTTATCGGCCCATGCACTAGCGTTTTGGGCAGAGCCCTTCCTCACTGTGTAATGGCATTCACTACCTTCATTCAGCTACTGCATGTTTCATGTGAGATTCAGCACCCAGTTAAAAATGGTGAGAATCATTAGTCGATCGCGTGAGCATGTCGTCTCCTTCACTTTTCAGTTGTCCTGGGCCCAGGGAGAGAGAGGGGGGGGATACATAAAGTTGGGGCCACGCTATATTGTATGTATTGAGTGACAAGCCTCTGACTACTATCACAAACAGAATATGTGCGTCTGTTTCTACAGTTCTGGGCCCCGTTACCCCCTACAGATAGTGCGACTTAGGCTGTTTTTGTGGGGCCATTTAGTACCAACGGGAACCACCAGAGAGAGAGAGAGAGAGACAGAGAGAGAGAGAGAGAGAGAGAGAGAGAGAGAGAGAGAGAGAGAGAGAGGGAGAGAGCAAAGCATAGCACAATGCCAGCTGACAACAATCACTAACAGAAAAAGTTAAAATGGCGGGATGCCATGAGGGCTCCCTTTGTGCTTGGGTGGGCTCTTATGCTTTATACAGTGTGTAGTCTATATGTACAGATGCTAAGGTCTTTTAAATGTTTTGGGGGGGATTTAACACCTTTATTATTCAGATAGGAGAGTTAGACAGACAGGAAATGAGCAGGTAGAGAGAGATGGGGGGAGGATCGGGAAACGAGCCTGAGCCAGGTCTCCTGCACAGCGTCATGGTACGGCACACTAGCCAACTGAGCCACGTGTGTGTGCGGCATGGCTATACAGTGTGTATGTGTGTGTCATGGCTATGCAGTTTGTATGTGTGTGTGTGTGTGTGTGTGTGTGTGTGTGTGTGTGTGTGTGTGTATGTGTATGCTCGTAAGTCTGTGTGTTTGTGTATGGCTATACTCTGTGTGTGTGTGTGTGTGTGTGTATGTATGCTCGTAAGTCCGTGTGTTTGTGTATGGCTATACGTGTGTGTGTGTGTGTGTGTGTGTGTGTCTGCCTGCTCGTAAGTCTGTGTGTTTGTGTATGGCTATACTCTGTGTGTGTGTGTGTGTGTGTGGATGTGTGTGTGTGTCATGTCTATACAGTATGTACAGTATGTGTGTGTGTGCGCATTGTTTGTGTGTATGTGTCTGCTCGTAAGTCTGTGTGTTTGTGTATGGCTATACTGTGTGTGTGTGTGTGTGTGTGTGTGTGTGTGTGTGTGTGTGTGTGTGTGTGTGTGTGTGTGTGTGTGTGTGTGTCTGTGTGTGTGCGCACTAGCCCACTAAGCCATGTTGACCCCACAGATGTTAACTACTAGATGACAACAATCACTAACTGAAGAAGTTAAAATGGCGCGATGCCATGAGGGCTCCCTTTGTGCTTGGGTGGGCCCTTATGCTTTATACAGTATGTAGTCTATATGTACAGATGTTAAGGTTGTACTTTAGGTTATAAAGAACCTGCTGGAGTGTGTTAACTGCGATGCACTGCATGATTAGGGGTTTGGTGTAAGGTGTTACATTTGGCAATTATAGGTGAACAAGATGCGGAAAAAAGTCAAAGATGAAAGCTGTTGTCTTTCTTGCCATACAAATGTGTGTGTCGGCGGGCATGGCTATACTGTACAGTATGTATGTGTGTCTGCTCGTAAGTCTGTGTGTGTGTGTGTGTGTGTGTGTGTTTGTTTGTCTGCTCGTGAGGCTGTATACGTGTGTGTGTGTGTGTGTGTGTGTGTGTGTGTGTGTGTGTGTGTGTGTGTGTGTGTGTGTGTGTGTGTGTGTGTGTGTGTGTGTGTGTGCTGGTGAGTGTGTGACATGGTGGGACCACAGAGAGCAAACTGGTGCGCCGGCACAGCTGGCCACAGTGACCACGGGGAGGAAGCCGAGCACACACACACACACACACACACACACACACACACACACACACACACACACACACACACACACACACACACACACACACACACACACACACACACACACACACACACACACACACACACACACACAGGAAGTGGAGCCCTGCCAGCTCTGTCATTCTAGCTCGTGCCAGTCAAAGGCACGACACTACGCAATTAAACACACACACACACACACACACACACACACACACACACACACACACACACACACACAGTATGTACACGCACACGCAGACGAGATACCACAACAAACACTCTCACCATGCACGATATATCTGTCTCTCTCACGCCACACTCTCCACATTCCACATCACACACAGATATATGTGGGCGCACACACACACAGACAGACACACACAGACATACACTTGTGTATGTTTATAAGCACGTCGTCCGCCTTTCACATGCATATGCTGCATGCATGCACCCTCCATATAATTCCTATTCACTCTAATGTACACACCCGCTCATCTCCATCAGCCACACAGCAAACAGATAGCCACCACAACGAGACAGAGAGAGATGGCATGGAGTGTGTTTGTGTGTGTATTTGTGTTTGTGTGTGTGTGTGTGTGCAGGGCTGCTAATAGCTTTGCCTGGACCCGGGAAAAAGACATCTGAAATGGCCCCAAACCAAATACATACAATGTAATGAGGATCCAATTCTGGGCATCTTTCTCTCCCTGGGCCCGCGACAAGTGACCCCTTTGTCCCCCTCTGTCGGCTTCACTGCGTATGTGTGTATGTGTGTGTGTGTGTGTGTGTGTGTGTGTGTGTGTGTGTGTGTGTCGTGTGAACACCCTGGGAAACAGAGGGTGCGGAGGGCCTGTTTGCCACACTGATAACACGTTTCACATATTCTCTGTCTGCTTGAAACCTCATCAGTTTACAGTACCAACATCATACCAAGACACAGCAGTGTTGCCAGATTGGGCTGTTTCCCGCCCAATTGGGCTGCTTTGGATGGCCGTGTGCGGGTAAAAATGGCACATAGCAGAAAAAACTAAGTTTTAGTGCTTCCAGGCAGGTTTTGAGCACTTTTTGGGCTGGAAATCATCAGCCTCATCTGGCAACCCTGCCACACAGACAAGACACACTGTCTCTTTCAAAAATAGAATCCCCAGAAAGACACACACACAAAAATGGTAACAGTCACAACTATAATTACACTCATAAACATTCTCATATTTGAAGGTACATGTAAAAATGGAACGACTTTGGGTGTGTACGACAGGCAGTCTGCTGTATTGATGATTGCATGGTGTTTTTTTAAAGTGACATTCCGCAATTTCTGGAATTCCGATTCCCCTCGAGATAAATAATTGAGTATTACATTGTTCTTCCAGACACTCACTGACCTGGCGATGCAACTTGTACCACCAACTTAACGTGTTATCATTTGAACTGAATGGGTCCCAGCTAGTAGCTGTTAACATGCTAGCTTGGAACAAGCAGTAATATCACAAGAGTCGGCCCCAAGGGCGCCGCTAAAAATGTTGGGCCCCATGAAAGATTCACATTTTGGGCCCCCAAAATGACAAATTATGTTATCAGCATCCTTCCAAGGGCCCTGTCAGTGCTGTTGGGCCCTTAGAATCTGTACCACCTCCCCCCCCCCCTCGCGGCACCCATGGTCGGCCCACCTCACTGGGTTTGGCCCATTGACAGCCCATAAGTCCGACAATAAGCCATAGAGGAGCATAACAAGAATCCCATTGGTCCGACATCCCATTAATCAGACAAATGTGCGTGACGCTTGGGCTACTGGGTTTGTGCTCGAGGTGAGGTGGGGAAATCAGCATATTTCAAGAAAAGGGAGCAATGTTGCTTTAATAAAACACTGATTGTCGGTTAAAAATTCAGATCACAGTATTTACATATAGCTCAGGTGCACTGCTTACATTTAAATGACACACTTCTAGCTTGGTTGAGATGTGTGTCCTGAAATAAGTATTTTTCACAATGTCTGTACAAAGGTTGACTTGAACATATCTATACAGTGTGTGTGTGTGTGTGTGTGTGTTTGTGTGTGAGAGAGAATAGCTGGCAGACGAGTCACCAGGGTGACCACTGCTTCCAGGCAGAGAGTCTGCAAGCATACGCACACACGCACCCACTCACCCACACACACAAACAGTTTCCCACGGAAAGGGGATGTGTGTGTGTGTGTGTGCATGTGGGGGTTTGGACGGAGGGACAAATAAAGGTGCTAGCAGCAAGGAGGTTAGAAAGCAGGCGGGCGGGCGGGAGAAAAGAAGGGAGGCAGGCGGTACAAACTAAAACCAAGGGCCAAGTGAAAATCATGTGAAAAAATGTGCACCAACATGAGTAGAGAAACAGTTAGTGGTAAAACACAAACATTCTGTCTCACACTCAAGATTCTTAGCAGCCCTTTGAACCCTTTGAAGGGAAATCCCCCCAGCGCCCCGAATTTGTCCTTTTAACTGACAGGAGTGGAAAGCCAGTAAACCCATGCCATGATACTAAACAAGACCGTAATTTGCACCTTTGGAAATATTGTACACGCACCAAACAACACCACCATACACACCAAGTCCAATGCCTACTGTACTGGCACTCAGGGGTTCATTTAGCACCATCTGGTGATCAAAAGAAATGACTGCATCCAACGTGGCTTGTTAGTTCATGCACACTGCCTGCTGATGCTGTGTGTGTGAGTGAGAGAGAGAGAGAGAGAGAGAGAGAGAGAGAGAGAGAGAGAGAGAGAGAGAGAGAGAGAGAGAGAGAGAGAGAGAGAAAGATACTGTGAGTTACGCAATCACCAAAAGAGAAAAAAAGTCCACAGATATGAATTCACTTTACAGATTTTTTTTATTGTATATCTTCACTGGGTAAAGCAGGCCGAGAGAGGTGGCAGAGAGAGCCGCACAACATGAGTTATTCTGTTATGAACACAGAGGTCAGATCAATCTCTTCTAATCTGAACCGTAACATCTCCAAAGCTTAAAATGTCCAGAAACACCACAGTGGCAGGGCTTGGTCACCTCCACCAAATGATGTATTCCAGCCGTAAGCAGTGATAGGCAAAATGGATTCATTAGTTACACTTTAGGGCCACAGACTCCAAATGGCTTGGTTTTACTTGTCCAATTCAGCCAGGTGATTTGTCCAATTCAACCAGCTAATCACCGGGCTAAATAGGACAGGTAAAACCAAGTCATTTGGAATATGTGGCACTGGATTGTAACTAATGAATTATTTTTGCCCATCACTGGTCATAAGGCACCATTCGCATCTACAATGATTCATGTCTTATAGGAATCCTTATTGATGTGAACATCCCTTTAAATGTTTGTTATTAACCCCCGACACTCCTTTCCTTTCCAGGTGAACTAAACTCTTTCATAAAGAGTCTAAGTTCTCCCTCATTATAGGCACACGTTTGCTTCTTGGTTCAAAGTCACTTCTTGAACAAATATTCAGCCAATCACAACTTCCGTGATCTCTAGCGTAGATACTTAAAAACTCATCACTAATGGCTCTCCCACCAAACAACATAGCCCCAATGGTCACACCCTTAAAAATGTGGTCACTGAGCCAAGTTGGGGCTTTAAATAGAGTTCCCTGATGAAGTACTGTGACGAAAATGCAATATTGCGTGGAGGTAGGTAGCCTACTTAGTTACTTATGCCTTCCCCTGGTAGCCAACTATGCTGGTGTTACAAGCTAACTGGCTTCTCCAACAACTTGTTACCAAGATGTCAGAAGAGAACATGCAGTGATTGGTCAGAAGAAACTGGAAGTAAACGTCACGATTAGTTTTGACCAATCACTCTGGTTCTCACTCACATGTGGGTGGCCAGCTGTTGTGGGGTAAAGTGACAGCTTTTCACACCGGCACAAACCTGGCTACTAACTCAACCCCCCCCCCCCCCCACCCCCTGCCATCTTATGACAAAACCATATACCGTATTTACAGAGCCAGTGAGGTTGGACTTAAGGTACTAACTGTGCAGTGTCGTCTCTGTGATAGCTTTGGCTTAAGGAGGTCTGAGGCGAATAGAGGGGACAGAGCGTCTGGCTGGCTGGCCAGCAAAAGCCTTAAAACCAGCGTGTAAAAGCAGCATATTATTATTAGCATTAGATGCCCATTAACATAGTAAGTGTATAAAGTGAAAGTCATTAGCTTTTTTCGAATACATGTGAGTTCTGCATAAAGCACTGACTAGCTTATGATTGAAAGTGCTCAAGGATACAATCATACATACATACCAGTATCATACCATACATACATACCGTACATACATACGTAAAAAGAAAACAAAAATACAGTTGTATTGTTTTTTATAATTACCCAGTCATTTTAGAGCCCTGAGAGGGCTGTGTGTAGTTTTCTACTAAGGAAATAAAAATAAAAGAATAATAAGAAAGGAAACGGCATGAAATGCGATGCCTTTTTGGCAGCACAAGCTTGATCATGCACAATTCTAGAAAGCACTCCAACTTAAAAAGATAGATATATAAAAAAATAACATAAAATATAACATATAACGCAATATGGCACACCAACTCAGTGTCCATACACTCTCAGAAGAAAGCCACCGTGGCTGTAAGAGTCGAGAACCCACTTGTTAAAACTATTAAATGCATTTACATATTTATTTTTACCTTTTATTTTTCAATTATTTTTTGTTTTTGCTCTCATTTTCTGCCCAAGATTTCCTGAGTTGTTGCTCATCATCATGTTAGGGCAAAGTAAGATCCTGCTACCCACCCTGCTATCACCACAACACTGAGAGGAATACGTTGAGAAGCCCAGTGTACTGTAGCGATTATACTGCATGTAACATGGCCATTCCATCTATTATATCCGAGGCATACTCCTGTCCTGCAGGTTTTCAGCTCAAATCTTTATTCAGTCTTGGCCAAGGTATAGTCCGGGTCACAAGTGTCGCTTGATTAAACATGATGTGAAATACCGTACTAGCCTGGCGAGCCAGACTAACATGAACATTTTAGTCCTAACTAGAATGCACTCTGAGAGTGCAGACCTCCGCCAAGGAAGCTGTTTGATAGACCATGTGACTATATAGTAACTACCTGTTGTAGCAACCTTACAGGATGTGACCAGGGCTAGACCAACTCACAGGGCAAAAACACTATGCTTGGGGAACTGCTGAGTAGCACATTTTCAGGAATCGATTCAAAACTGCCACTCGCATACTGATAGATAAGCAACTCACAGTTCAGACACTAGAACTTGAACTAGAAAACACATGATTTGCTTTTTGAGTTGTTTTTTTTGAATGACTATAAAGAACTATAAGAACTACGTATAAAAATATTAAGCAGCATGATATCGTGAGATGTGTGTGTGTGTGTGTGTGTGTGTGTGTGTGTTTTGTTTTGTTCGTTTGTTTAGTAGAGTTGTAAAAGAAGAAATACCTTTTCCCATTTTGGGTAAAATTGGTTAGAGGTCAGTCTCCCATTGTTTTTTAAAAGGACTACTGGGGAGTGGTTTGCATTGCCTACCGGGACACAGTACACACGGGATTGTGAGAAACATAATTTGGATTCCTTTGCATGTCTACAAGCAAGACATGTGAAGAGATTGACAACAATGCTGAGTTTGAGGGGAGACACTTGTGACCTGGACTATAAATGATCCCTTAAGCATTATTAGTCCATCTGCAGTAAGCTTGCACCGCTAACCCATATGAACAGTGAGAGTCAGTGTACTGAGGAAGGAAGGGGGTGGGGGGGAGAGAGAAAGAGCAAAAGAGAGAGGCTTTACCGTGAAGAGAGAAATGTACTGAGGAAGGAAGGAAGGGAGAGAGAGAGAGAGAGAGAGAGAGAGAGAGAGAGAGAGAGAGAGAGAGAGAGAGAGAGAGAGAGAGAAAGAGCATGTGAGGTTTTACAGTAAAGAAAGAAAGCAATGTACCAAGGAAGGAAGGAAGGAAGGAAGGAAGAAAGGAGAGAGCTAGAGAAAAAGACAGAGAGCGTGTGAGGATTGAGGCTTTACCATAAAGCGAGAGAGGTGTGAGAGGAGAAGAGGAGACACTATAGGGTGTGTGTGTGTGTGGGTGTGTGTTTGCACCAAGTCAGCTTCTTGTCCCTCCTGTCTAAGAGAGAGGACCCCTTGGAATGCACGATATATAGATCGATAAGAGATAGAGATAAATATTGCCGGTACTAGAAGCATTGGTATTTCCCGTAGCTACACACAGAGGCCTCGAGTGGAGTGGGGGCAGGACCACTGAGCGGGAGGCACAAGAGTTCGTTTTTTTTTTTTTTTTTTGGTGCGACCTTCATGGCAGGTATGTTGCAGGGGTGGAAGGAGAGGAGACACACCGTGCCAAAGAAGGACCGCAAGCCAAACAAACAAAGGAGGTCCGCCTGGAGTCACCTGGAATGAGTGGTCGAGCAAAACGGTCGAGCGGACGAACGAACAAGCGGCCTCTATATACTAGATGATCCGACCGGGCCAGTGACTCACTCCTCGTCCACAGCTTCTCGTTTGGACTCCTGGTCGAACTTCTGCTCCAGCTGGGAGGTGGAGGTGGAGGTGGAGGTGGGGGGGCTGGGCAGGGGGGCCACCTCCATGGCCACCAGGGGACCAGCGTCCTGCTCAGGGTCCTTCCTCACAGACAACTCCTCCTGTGGGGACGGACATGACAAAATATTAGGACAAATAAAGTTTTCTGAATTATCTGTCCTATCACCACCAAAGTACAAGTTGTCTGTGCAACAAAAACAAAAAAATGCACAAGCTACATGGCTGTCCTATACATTATGCAGCCAGATCAACATGGACTATATGGATCTTTTTGACTATTATCATTTCATACACAAAGCGCATCTTTCAAACAAACAAGAGAGGAGATTCTGCTCTGCATAGCATGTGGAAAAGATGGGATGTTTTATAGATATATAGAAAGCTATACTGCCCCCTGTTGAAAGAATTATAATATTGCATATTCTTACGCATATCAACACTGTGTGCGTGTGTGTGTGTGCGTGTGTGTGTGTGTGTGTCATATGTTAAGTGCATGGTTCACCTGTTCAGTAAAGCGCTGAGGCACCTGCTCGCCAAACTCCTGTGGCTCGGCCTCCTCCCCGTTTGAGTGACAGCTGGGGCTGGGCACCTCTATGCCATGGCTCTCCAAAATGGCTGCCTCTAAGACAGAGACGATTGATAAGGAAGGGGAAGAGGAAGAGATGCTTCATAAGGAATCTTCTCCAGCATCAACATGACAAATGAAAGAAAGATGGCTGCACACTTAGATCCTCTTTGTGTTTTTAAATTCGCCAAGCTTTCGGTCATCAGACCTTCCTCAGGGGAGTAAAGCCTGGCTCAAACTACACGACTATCGGCCCGATTCTCGGCTGAAAACCCCCCTTACGACAATCGGTGGAACGGCGACCCCCAGGACCATAGCAAGCGATTGTCAGGACAGATTTCCCCGTCGTATGCGTCATTCTAAGATGGAACTTTGGCAGCTCAAAGAGTCGCCGATCGCAAATCGTAGAAATAAAACAGTGTTTGATATTTGGTGGTTACGACCAGGGATAAGATTGACAGGTGCGATTCTCTTCTAGTGTGCGGCGCAACCCAACTTCAAAATAGAACACAAAATCGGGAGTCGTGTAGTTTGAGCCAGGCTTCAGTGTTTCACAGTTTCATTTTTATCCTTGGTACCTTTTAATCGGAGAGTGCAATGTAAGCCGGTTAAATGCAGACTCAATATGACAGAAAGTTCATTATATGGCTTCCTGTCCTTTTAGGAGACAGACTGGGATTCACACTGAATGGAGTGCAATGGGAATGGCATGCCCCTTTAGTCATGCCCATTTACTCTCTCTCTCTCTCTTTCTCATTCTCGTTCTCACTCTCTCCTCTCTCTCTCTCTCTCTCTCTCTCTCTCTCTCTCTCTCTCTCTCTCTCTCTCTCTCTCTCTCTCTCTCTCTCTCTCTCTCTCTCTCTCTCTCTCTCTCACACACACATACACACACACACACACACACACACACACACACACACAGTGGAGTGGCTGCAAGACAGATCAGCTCACCAATGTTGGCGCGTCTCTTCATCTCCTTGCGGCGGTTGGCGAACCAGTTGTACACCTTCAGTGCCGTGACGCGCTCAAACTCCGACAGCTTGCAGCCTGGACACAACAGTACAGCAGTCACAACACAGCCACGGCTGAATATCAGGATGGATAAACTAAGAACACACTTTATAAATCACTCTAAAATCAAACTTTTTTCACTTTTATAAAATAAGATTATAAATTAAAACTATGATAGAGTATAGGTAGAATAGGTTACAAAGGGCTACTAGTATTTTAAAAAGTTGAACAATAACAATGGCCTTGACATGAGACATGAGACTAGAAGGGGTTGGGTGGATGGGGGGCTCTAGGAAGTGAGATGCTGGACGTCTGGACAAGCTGGTGAGGAAAGCAGGGCCCCAGGGCCATCCAGCTATTTAACTCAACAACTCAGAAGAACAATAATTCAATAATCACACAAGGTCCATTTTTCAAAACAAAAGGTAAAATATATAATTTAGGTTATAAAATTAAATGTATGGTAAACTGTATGTGTTTATTTAAAGGGACACTGTGCAGGAAATGGTCAAAAAAGGTACTGCAACTATGCTGCTCATTGAAACTAGGCTCCCTTTTGCCAAATTTGATCTTTACATGAAAGTTTACTAAGTAATAAACAAATATTAACTAGTATGGTCCAATTACAGTCATTTTTGCAGCTAAAAATGGCTATTTTAGGACATTCAAAATGGCGGACCATGGAGAAGATCCCCCTTTTCATGTAGGATTTTCCAGTCATAATGAATAGTTAGAATTTGATGGTGGTGGTAAGTATTCATTAAAAAGGTAACATTAGTGAGAGGGCAGCATGAATTCGTGAAATGAACAACTAAAAATCTCACACAGTGTCCCTTTAAGTATTGTTCAAATGTTACTATTCAAAAACGATTCATAACTTGAATTCATAACTTTTTTGTTTTCATATCTACCACAAAGACCGCTTCTAACATACTTTTCCTAAGCCATTGTACAGTCTTTTGTTGTGGCATCTGAGATGACCTATCAAATTTCTGGGTGGGGTTCTAGAACCTGAGCAGACCTATCAAATCAAGTTTCTGGGCAGGGTGCAGAAACCATGCCACGGCTGCAAGAGAATTCTGTTGTGACATACACCCTGTTTCTTTTTAAAACAAAATATACTGTATTTTTAGGGGCTTCGGCCGGACATGCAAGCACACGCTGCGCCACAGCGCCCCCCCCCACACAAACACCCTGTTTCAACAACATATTGTTTCATACTACACCATCCTCCAATATCCACGTTACTTAAGCACACATGACAGGCTTTTATTGTCATGTTCTTTTTAAATTCCTTTTTGATTCTGATTTCTTTTAAGCTCAAAAACACATGCATCATGAATTAAAATGACATCATGTACCTACATGTTTTTGCAATATGGTTCACTTGTATTCAAAGCTGAGAAAGGAATAAGGCTGGGATATACTTGCTGCAGGATACGTGTGCACATGCACTTTTCGTGCATGAACGCACTGTGCACTGTCATGTGAATGTTATGTCAATTTTGCAAGGTAGAGCACTTGTCACAATGTACACAGGCGATCTTCCATGTTGAGTTCGCAGTAGCGTCAAAGAAGTGCTCCGGTTGTCCTGAAGCATGCATGCGCAATTTAAGGCACACAGCAAGTATATCCACCACCTAACTGTTCCCAACATTGATTTGCCACCGACCTGGTTTCTGGATGACGGAGTTGCAGGCGTTGGCAATCTCCTCTCTCTTGGCCTCATCAGGGTACTGGTTCTCCATGAAGAAACTGGAAACGCGGAGGACAGAGAGTCACGATTGTTGGCTTGTTTACTCATTTTTTGGGCACTTTGTAACACAGGCGGTGCCTAACTGAAAACAATCACAGAATGAATGTAGAATACCTCACCTCTACACATGGCATGAGTTAACATACAGGAACTTGCTCTGCTTCTACCATCTTTGATCTCAGGGGGGGTTAAATAGCGGACACATCGTAACACGTAAACTTTGCTACTTGATGCCGTGCATTACATGAATTCTACTTGAGGAAGATACTTCCGCTCCTGTGGAGAGTAACCTGCATTAAAAAAACTGTGCTAGCACAAATTAGCTTGCAGTGTGTGTTAGCCTCGTAGCCTCTTTGCGCAGATGGGCCTGCCGGCGGGCCCTTTCACTCATTGCTAAAAAGACTCAACAACTACATCATAATACTATGCATAATTGCTATGACATGGCCAGGAGCATTATATAAGTAACATATGAAGACTTGGTCATCACAATTTTGGTCAGCACAGTAAGGTTATAACATAGGCTCTGCGATAAGGGGTTTAGTTTAGTTTATTAGGATCCCTATTAGCTCAGCACAGACCCAGCTATTCTTCCTGGGCTCCACCAATAAAATCATTTACAGTTAAAACATTCTATACAATGCAATACATTTAAACAACCATCAATTGAAAAGAAAGAAAAGAAAAAAGAAGAAAGAAAAGAAAAAGAAGAAAAGAAGGGTTAATGCCCTTTTGACCCCTCTCACCTCTCCATGATGGACTGGCACTCTTTCCTCCAGGTGAAGCGGCTGCCCCTGCGCAGCCGGAATGGCCCGCTCATGATGCCCCGGTCTGCGGGGCTACCACCCATCCTCCAATCAGGTTCCTCCTTCACCAGGGACCGCATGGAGAGGGTGGCACCTACATGTGGACGCATCAAAAGGTAGCGATGTTTTCTGAGATTTTCATTCATCCAGGGAGGTATCCCAAGAACACAGTCACAGTAAGTGGTAAACCTGGCAAAGTTAACCCTACAGGAAGTTGTAAACCTAATGGACAGCCCATGTCATTTAGTTCCAGCACTCCTCTCTTAGATGATTTACCACTACCTCAAGGTTACCTTAACCTGGTTTACTAAGACTGGTTTTTGTACTACTCCCTAGGTCAGCTTAGTTATTAGTGTTCAGTTGTAAGACACTGGGTTTTTCGAGCTTGAAATACCAATTTTCAAAGTGCCCTGTTTCCAACTAAACACTTCTGACCGGAAGGCAATATCCTTGGCAATTAAACACCTCTTTATTCAAGCAATTAGCATCTCTGCACATCAAAAACATTAGAATGGACACAATACTGTCTGACAAAATTGCTGTGACGAATGTGTGCCTGATTAACAGTATTTTTTGTTTAGCTCTATGCTTCTGCCATAGGGCCAAATAGGGTAAAACATGCTAATCCGGACACTGTTTCTCAAAAGCGTTGCTGCTAACCAGTTAGCAACTTCTTAGGTTGCCAATGGGAATTTGCATCGCAACCAAGTTAGTTGCTAAACTTAGTTGGCAATGACGCTGTCGAGAAACACACCCCTGAAACATGACGAAGACTTGAAAACAACCGACCAAACAAAGTGACGACACAACAAGATAAGACAAGACAAGACCAGACAAGACAAGGTGAGGTGATGGCATGGGGGTGGGTTGGGTTGTGGAGTGGAGTGGACGGTAGAGAGGAGGGCAGGGGAGGGTCTGAGTCGAGGGGGTTGTTTACCTGTCTGGGCCTGCTGGTGGGCAGCAGAATACCAGGGCAGCAGGTGCAGCAGCAGTTCCCTCTGCCTGCTCCAGGGGGCGTCACTCCTGCTCCTAGCGGCCTGCTGCTGCTGCTGCTGCTGCTGCTGTTGCTGAGCGTGCTGGCTTTCGTTCCACCTCAGTCCTCCTTCAAGGGGCATTCAGCCAATCAAGAAACACTGCGTGTTAACACTAAAGCCAATCACAGACCTAGTTCTTCAACAGGGGGGGCTGTAGTGCCTTACTAATGGGCCAATGGGAAGACACTGTGAATCAAAGCTACAGCCAATCAAAAAACGCCTGTGTGTTAATGATTTGGGGCCATCTACTCACAGACTCGTCCTTCAACAGGAGACTGCCGTGTTTTAAAAGTCAGCCAATAACACGACACCCTGTATTAACCCGACAGCCAATCAAGAAACACTTGTGTTGTTAACCCTACCCTCTTAACCACATATCACTCTCTCAACAACGGCTTTAGAGATTCATTAAATAGGCATTTGAATATTTTTGTAAATCGTCAACAAAGAACTGCTATGTTTTTTCTTGTGTGCTCAACTCCATTTTTTGGTTTTGTTTTAGTTCTTGTTTTTTCATTATTTAGAGGGTAATCTGTAAGACGCTGACGAGGGCTTAGGCTGAAACGTCTGTCTGGGTGTCACTCTATCCCACTACATACCGGTAATAATAATTTAAAAAAGCTGTACTTGAGAGTGTGTATCATTGCAAGCAAATCAAGCCGTGTTAGCGCGAAGATTTAATGTTACATACTGAAGCATTAGTGTTGGGATTGAATGTTAAGTTCATCGTTTCTGAAACACTTGCAATGGAACTGAAGCTTTGAAGAGTTAGGCCTACAGTTTCTTGAACCATTGCAAAAGAACTGAAGCTGTAAAGCGCTAAATGTATAATTTCTTCAAGTGCACCAGAATTGAGGCTCTACGGTGTTGCATTGCAAGAGTTTGAAGTCTAATTTTATCTTTTTAGCCAAGAGGAGATGAAAACCAGCACGGCAGCATCAGGATAAAGAGAACTGCGAAAGTATATACAGTAGATGCCAGGGGTGGGTAGGCAGGGTATTGTAAAGGTCCTAAACAGCTACTTTTGCATGGAAAACAATGACAACAATAAAACAATAAAATAACAAATAAAAACTTTCGTGACTAGCATTCTCTCAAACAATGTTATACTTGATAGAGTAACGTTATATTGTCAAGAAGGTGCAAATTTAGCTTTGTGGAAAATCTCTGTTTTTATCACCGAGGAACATATTCCGACTGTAAAGCATTCGAACATACTCTGTCAAACGCTTGCTTCTGAACGGGCTCTCGACAGGATCCATTTTGGTGCTCGCTTTTAGAAAGTTGCTATTTAGGACCAAAGGGAAACTCAAAATGGAGGGCGGATGGAACACAGAAGTGAATAATGGGAGTGGGTGTTCAGCAGACAGCACAAACAAAAAAGGCCTACACACTATGTTATGTGCATGCGTGCTTATGTGCACTGTGTTTGTGTTTGTGTGTGTGTGTGTGTGAGTGTGTGTGTGTGTGTGTGTGTGTGTGTGTGTGTGTGTGTGTGTGTGTGTGTGTGTGTGTGTGTGTGTGTGTGTGTGTGTGTGTGTGTGTATGCATTTGTGTGAGTGTGTTCATGAGTGTCTGCATATGGTGAGATAGCAAAGAGGCTTGAGTCTAAAATCTATCTGTGTGTGTGTGTGTGTGTGTGTGTGTGTGTGTGTGTGTGTGTGTGTGTGTGTGTGTGTGTGTGTGTGTGTGTGTGTGTGTATTTGATATGACATCTACATCAACGTCACACACCTGGGCTGTTCCGTTCGAGCAGGTACCAGCGGTAGAAGGCCCTCCGTTTGGAGTCACTCATCTCCAAGCCCTGCTGCAGCAGCCATTGGGAGATGTAGCTTTGGCTAATACCTAGAGGCATCAAGTTCAAGTTCAAGCGTTTATTTGCCATGTCAACTAAGTTGATAGGATTTTTTTTGTAGCATATCCCCCAACATCAAAACAAAACATATACAAACAATGGACAAGACACACAGCTGCAAAGCGCATACAATAAATATAACAATGGGTAGACACAACAGTAAACAGAGAGGGTCCCAGCAGACATTACACAGCAGTACAGATAATGCTGAGATAATAAAAGTGCATTAAGGTTAAAGTGCATAGAGAGGGAAATTATGGTAGATTAGGCATACAAGCATACAGAATAGCCTTAGCCCTCGCTAACCCATGGAAATCAAAAAGCTAAAAGAATTATTTTACAAGTAGCCTGGTCTTTATTGTCGTTTGAAACACCAGCAGTATATTGATTGAGATGCAGCTGCTTGACAAAGAAGAAAAAACACTAATAAGATACTGTAAATACTGCAAATCAACAACAGTAAAAACAATACACCGCTAATAAGGAGCTAGCATATTTAAAAGGTGATCATTGAAAATGTGACGTGAAAAGAGTACCGATAGGTATAAAACAATAAAAGCTTGGTGGTAAAAAAAAAAAAATCTGACTTTTCATCAGTTTTATCAGACGTCAGGTGGAGTAATGGCATTTAATGCCGTTCATTTCAACACTTAGACTCAGAAAGTACTCTGGGACCAAATTCACTCTGGGAGATGTTAAATCGACTCTCTAAGTGATGAATTACACTACATTATTATTATTTTTTTTTTACTGTGCAGTTGTTTTCATTACTAAATAAATCAACATATCACCTGTGACCTGTCCGACGATGGCCTAAGAGATCCTTCTGATCAATCTGACTCACTCATCAACATTGATTCTGTAAATTTAACTGCATTTTCAAATCTTTGAGCCCGTTTATATGCGCATCAATAACCTGTTTATGATCAAGTTTTTGGAGAAACCGATTTATTCAAGCGCTCATGTAAACTGAATAAACAGTTTTAATAATCGGTTTATTGCCGTTATCAGTTGATGAGATATCCGATTTGCACAGGTAGGTTTTTGGCTAACAATTAATTTCGGAAGACATGGATCCAGCATAATCGGGTTATTATCGGGTTATTCTAGAAGGATAAGTAGCCAATCACAAGCCTTAAATTCTAACTTCATGTCACACACTTGAGTGGATCACAGGCAATCGACGGACTGCATATAAACAGTAATAAACCGTTTACTCCAATAACCTGTTTATTCCAATAAACCGATTATTGGGGTAATGTAAACAGGCTCCAAAAGAAGTTAAGAGTAACAGCAGCTCATTAAAAATGTTAGTAAAAAGGTGTTTCTCCAATCACAGTGTAGGATAAAACCACGCCTTTGGAGACCTACAGTACGTCTGTGGCATGGCTTCAGATGGATGTTGTGGAGCAAGGTGGAACCCATTCATCTGGTGAGAGTCTGGTTACTGATCTGCAACCTCTGTGACCTAATGGTTAAGGAGGTAGGTGTTGCAGGTTCAAATCCCACCTTATGAAAATAGAAAATAAATTCCGCACACCAGGCTCCCGTTTCTTTACATTTAATGTGACGTTTCGGGCTGCATGCCCTTCATCAGACATTTTTTTTCTATACTGAACTCAAATCCCACCTTAACCATCAGGAAATAGCTGAAGTTCCATGGAGCAAGGCACCTAACCTAACCCCACATTGCTCCAGGGACTACAACCAATGGCCTGTAGTAACACTAAGGCGCTTTAGATTGAAGTGTCAGATAAGTGCAATGTAATGTAATGTCACCTGTGACCTGTCCGACGATGGCCTGAGAGATCCTCCTGTTGTTCAGGAACGCCTTGATTTCCTCCTTTACCAGGTTGCTGTCTCTCCTGCACAAACACAAACGTCTCCAGGTTAACCCATTCACCAGAGATTCTTTAATATATATCTCTCTACTCTCTCTGCATTCACATTTACAGTACATTCACGTCATACAGCTGGAATGGCTGCTATCTCTCCTGCACAAACACAACCATCTCCGCAAGATGTTCATGCAGCACATCAGTGGTCTCCAATTCTTTTTCTCCAAGGGCCAAATTATGTAGATAGGGCAGCCGTGGCCTAATGGTTAGAGAGTTGGTCTTTCAATCTAGGGTTTGCAGGTTCGAATTCCCCCTGACCTCTCCCTACATCTCCATCCATGGCTGAAGTGCCCTTGAGCAAGGCACCTAACCCCACATTGCTCCAGGGACTGTAACCAATAGCCTGTAAGCCATGCACCGATACCGATACTGGTATCGGCTCCCGATACTGCTCATTATACTCGTACTCGTATTCGTCAAGCACTTACCGATACCAGGAATGATACTGCTATTACACAAAACAATGCAAAATCTTGTCACGTTCTGTGGACTTGAAAGCAGCATGGGAAAAAGTGCCACCTCATACATTTAATAACATTTAAATCTACATGGAAATGGACAATAAAAATATCACAGGTGGAAAAAAACAAGCCCATGCATTTATTTTCATTGTATTTGGTGGTAAATGTGGTATCGGTATCGGTACTCCGTATCGGCAAGTACACACATTAATGTACTCGTACTTGTATCGGTTTTCGAAAAAGTGGTATCGGTGCAACCCTAATAACTGTAGGTCGCTTTGAATAAATGAAAGCGTCAACTAAGTGCAATGTAATGTAATGTAGAGCAAGTGAGGCTGTGGGCCAGTTAGATGTCTGGACAGAGAACACATTTTCGCTATTCTGTTTTCCCTTCTTGTCAATGTCTGTTATGGGACTGATAGCATAAGATCTAACTCTATGTGAACGCTTTGGAGAGATACTATGACCCACTGAAGTTTTAGTGATCGAAAATCACACACATTTATGTTTTCATTTGTTCTGCCCTCATGGCGGACGGGCCAAATGTTTTGTTTGGAGACAAGGCAGTACATCATATTATAAAATAAAATAAAATATAAAATATATAAAAAACACCCCCATGGTTCCTCATTAGTGATGCCCTGTGGTTTGAATGCAGTACTGTACATAATGTGCAATAATAACATTGTTATAACGCCTTCGTTTAAATGACAGCGGGCCCCCACCCCTCTTGCTGCTCTCCACAGGCTTGTCCTACATCTACGTCTACATCAGCGCTGCACTCGATAACTGAGCTAGCTCCTCCGGGACCGGAGGCAATCATTAGCCTCAGTTATATTAAACTGGCCTCCAATTAGTGGAACGAGGAGAGGAAGGTGGACAAAGACAAACTGTGCAGCGTGACACGCATGGGGGGGTGGGTGTTATATAAAACAGTAAATTAACTGAAGAAAGGAAACTGACATTATGACTTGGAGAGAGAGAGAGAGAGAGAGAGAGAGAGAGAGAGAGAGAGAGAGAGAGAGAGAGAGAGAGAGAGAGAGAGAGAGAGAGAAAGCGAAAGGGTAAAAGTGAGGGATGAAGAGAGAGGGATGAAGTGTAAAGGAAGAAGGAAGATAGTGGAACAGCAGATGGGAAATTAATTGGATTATATCAAAATGTGATGACACCAAAAATGCTGCATAAAGCTCTCTTTCCTTCGCCATTCATAAAAGCATCAAAAAAGGTGCTGATCGGTCTGTTTTTCTGGTTTCAGGAGAAACATTTCAGACCTGATATGAGTAAGATCCGGTGGATCATCATGGTAAGGCTATGATCCGCTTTGCGGAGCAAGAGCCTGTTACATGTATATGCGGCACTTTTTAGTCTCCCTCTTCAGGTGTGGTGTCCACATGCAGAGAGCAGTGTGGGCTGGGCTGACCTCTGCACTCCTCAGTGAAGGATATATCTCTGATGGAGGGGGCTAATTATTGAAGGCAGAGTGGAAAATAATGGATGACCTAGCAGTTTCTAGCAAAATGAGCAAGTAGTGTAGAATTGCACAGCCCTGGCAGGCACAGCGATGGAAAGAGAGAATGTATTATGAAGTGACGAGTGTCACAGGCTCCGGTCACTTGGTGTAATTGAGACAGAGCATTAGTGTTCTGCCTAAGAGCCTCTGCACATCAGCTCCGACAAAGTGCGGAGCACTGCTGCGCCAAAGTTCGATTCCATTGTTGTCAATACAACCCCGCACACCGGCGCCGATGTCCGCGGACATTTGCGGATGTCGGCAAGCAATTAGAGGCGAGTTCTATTGTTCGTGTGAAATTGGGTTTGGGCGTCAGAATTGTGTCGGAAGCGAAAGTGCTGTCGGAGCCAATGTGCGGAGGCCCTTAGGCTTTCCTTTAGATCCGTTTAGAGATGTGCCAGTGTTGTACCACGACTCGTGCTTAGCTCATTTCAAACTTCTGTGCAAACACCTGTTACATAGACGATATGACAAAGAACACATGCACTTTTGATTTGATTTGCTCATGCGTCATACAACTCTAAAAACAAGGTGCTGCAAATGTTTGCTTCAAAGTAAATTTAGGAATACATACGAGCTTGATAACACACTCATCTAAACTTTTAGTTTAGAGGGGATGCCAAAGGGCTTTGAGCCACAGTCTCTGCATTTAAGTGCTATACGCAACTTATTACTATATTACAATCATCAATCATTATTGCTATAGACTAACAATTACCTGTTTTTGGATGAGCAATGCTGATCTGTCTCCCCTGTTAACACTTCTGACTTGGCAATGTCATCTGGTATAAAATTAGCTATACAGTTGTGTAACTGACGGGATCCTGCGCTAGTGCGTCACTTTGGGCACAAACCCGCCACCTACCAGTCAACGCCCCAGTTCAGGCATAGCTCCAGTTCGGGCTCAGCGCTACCTATACGGAATGAGGCTTCGGGAGGGACGTTTACCAACCCTCTACCACAAACTCTGCTAGTTGGCACCTGTCACAGTTGCAAAAACTATCTGCAGCCCCATCTGTGAGGTCTGCTCTCACCCCAATACAGCTTATTAATGGCTGTAGGTCTAGTACTGCCCGTACCCCCCTAGCAGGCAACCCGGCCGCAAAATCATACCACACCTGTGCTTAGCCCGCAACAACATAGCACACATGTACTGTACTTACCTCATGCACTCCTCTGCCTTCTCCTACAGATAAATTGCTATACTGCTGTATACAGCTTATTACTGTGATACCATTACTACAAGACGGCAGAGTTACGCTCAGAAAGCTGTTCTCACTCATCAGATATGCGATACATGTGCTGTATACAGTTTATTATCAGTTCATCATTATTTAAATTATGCTTAACTCTGAGGGCTTCAGTGCTCTCACCTCATGTACCGGTATTCCTCCAGATAAAATACAAATCCAGTTAGCGACAGATATGTGTTGTACACAGCTTATAATAATATTATGTAAAGGATAACGTTCCACAAGGGTCCTTTTACTGTTGAATAGCGCATGACAAAGAGATGTGGGACTTGATCTCTCTGAAGTGCGCTATTCCACCTACAAATGTAAAGATCGCGTCATCTTCCTATATTTTATCACAATTATGACAACCATTGCGGTCTACAGAGACTGCAAATTGTGCGCAACTCAGCAGTTTTCCAAGACTCAAAATCAGCTGACGTTGCTAGCTAATAGACACTGTCCATTGCCATAGACAGCGTGCTGTTAGAGTGTTCCCATTGACAGTGTGCTGTTTTTCAGAAATAACAGACGTGCAAACGTTGGAGTGCCCCATTCAAGTGAACGGCGCATTGTTACAGAATGAAATCAAACCATGAAATAATATTTTTTACCACTGAGGGCTTGAGTGTTTCTCACCTCATGTACTCCTCAACCTTCTCCTCTAGGTCCCAGTCCTCTTCAGGAAGGTCGTAGCTGAAGGAGCGCTGCGCTCCGCTGGGTGGGTAGAGGGGCGGAGGCGACGCCTCGTAGCTGTTGGTAGGCGACAGCGCCGCCTCGATCACAGGGGTCTGCGTCGTGGCGGAGGTGAGGGAGGAAGAGGAGGAGGAGGAAGAGTAGGACGAGGCCACCACCTGGGCGTTGGACACCACGTTCCTGGGGCACGGTAAAAAAAAAGGGGTGTCAGTTTTTCAGAGTTAACTTTACATTTTAAAAGTTAAAATTTTAAATTTTGCAGGTGGGGCAGTGTAATTTAAACTCCACCGCTCTTAATATTTACACAATATTCAGTAGAATTAAGTTACACTGACCAAAGACAAAGATTAATACTTTCTGAGTGCGACCGTGGGGTGTAATTTCAACTCTACCGCTCTTAGTAATTACACAATATCGAGTAGAATTAACGTGAGTAACATTAACATCAAGAGTGTGAGAGTTATACGGTATTGATACTGGCATTTTTCTTGACTGTGAAGGATCATACAAAAGTGACATGAGCTGTGGTGGTACCACCTAGGGCGGCACAATAAATAGAAAATAATCGAAAATCGTGATTTCAATTGGGATTTAATCGTGGCAATAGTGACCTGCCTTCGAGAGCCTCCTTGAAGCCAGAACATACTGACGGGCTGGTGTTTCTGGCCAGAAAGCTGTTCACCTAAGTGTCATTCTATTGCATTTTATTTTGCTCATCCTATATATCATTTATTCTTGGTTATATTTCAGATTGTTATAATTAAAAAATTTAAAAATTAAAAACAGCAAAAATCAATAATCGTGATTAATAATCGTGGTTATGATTTTGACCCAAATAATCATGATTGTGTTTTTTTTTTTCCATTATCGTGCAACCCTAGTATCACCTGATGTCTTGTACTATGTCTAAAAGGTCTAAAAGGTCTACACCATCTACTACTGCGTCTAAAATGTCAATACAGTACAGTATATTAACAGTGGTGTTTTTACTGTGGTGGAGCAGCAGCGGTGGCGGCCATGGGGTGGCTGTCACTGTAGGTGGAGGCGACTGTGGTGGTGGCGGTGTGGCCAGGGGAGCGATGGTCTGAGTCTAGCCGCTCCAGGGAGTCCAGAGCCTGGATGATCTGCGGCTTGGTCATGCCTGAAAGGCGCAGGCGCTGGAGCAGGTCAATCTGCTCAATGGTGTAGCGTGGCTCCACCTCACAGCACTCCATCCTGGCATCTGGAAGCCATAGAGAAAACCACTATTATTAACTATTGGCTTAGCTTGGGCACAAACCCTGGTGGTGCCGAACAAAAAAGTGACATTTTTTAAAGTTTACACACTCCTTTGGATTTTTTCTTTTTTTAAGTTCATTTTTTCTTTGTATTCATTCAATGGTATAATGACATTTAAGGTGGTCTTAAGATCATAGGGTTACAGGTACGAATCCCCACCCCTACCTCTCCTTACACTTCCATCCATGGCTGAAGTGTATTGAGCAAGTCAGCTAACACAACATTGCTCCAGGGACTGTGAATAACTGTAAGTTGCTTTGGATAAAAGCACAAGCTAAGTGCAATTTAAATGTAAAGCATGCCATTGTAGTCGTTAATTTTCAAAATGTATACTGCCCATTCACAAAGTTGACCTTTTCAAGAATATTAACTGACTAATAAACTTGTTATTTACTAATCTGACGTAAACTAGTAGAATAAGGTTTGTTTTCAAAGATGTCCATTCTGATCGGAATAAACTGATAAGGCCAAAACTGGTGTTGATTGGTGCACATCTGCAATAAATCATGATGCATGCAGTATGATAATGCATGATGAATGACTTAGTTATTTTACAGGGTATTGGTTACAGTCCCTGGAGAAATATGGGCTCAGGTGCCTTGCTCAAGGGCACATGGATACGTATTCTTCTTTCCTATTGATCGGGGTAAAGTTTGAACCTGCAACCCTCTGATGCAAAGAGCAGTGGGGGCCGTAGGCTGCCCCAATCTGGAAGCCATGGATGAATGTTAATTGTCAAGGCCGACAAATGTACATTTTTTAGAGTACAGTCCAAGTACATTTACAGTCCAAGTACATTTACTGATCCTGAAGGAAATGACGTTGTCCAGCAGCATACACATAATGTTCATTGCACAAACCAGTGCATATATGTATTAAAAGAGTGGATAACAAATGTCTTTCTTTTATCCTCTGTTCTTTACTATGATAAAATCCCATGTTTACAATGATCCGAGTAAAAGACAGGTTTAAGTTTGTTTTTTACATAGGCCACTGTGATGGAGTGACCATCACTAGGGTTGTGGGTGTGTTCTGACTAACATGCCAACGAGCCTGGCTCTTTGGTGTAGCGGTCAGAGCCCCAGTTTACTACTCCAGAAGGTCTGGGTTTGAGTCCCAGCTGGCAACTCTACTCCCCTTCGCTACAAATGGTGTCAGAAGTGGGATGGCCATCGGAAGCGTACCCATTGTATGTGAGCCGTAATTCCATGTGAGGGACCCCCAGGATTGGTGACCCCGGTGTGAGGGACCCCAGTGATGGGTAAAGCATTGATGACGGGGCACATTGGATGGGAGAAGCATGATGGGCAGTTGCGTGAAGGACACCATGAGTGTGTGAAGCGCACGGGTGCGCTTCCCGAAGGGGAAGGCAGTGTGATGGAGTGACCATCACTAGGGTTGTGGGTGTGTTCTGACTAACATGCCAACGAGCCTGGCTCTTTGGTGTAGCAGTCAGAGCCCCAGTTTACTACTCCAGAAGGTCTGGGTTTGAGTCCCAGCTGGGCAACTCTACTCCCCTTCGCTACAGCCACTTAATAGTGGGGACATCCTTATCTCTGTTTTCTCTGCATTTTTTTTGGTTGTAAATCAAGCTGTTGTAGGAAAAAAAGGCCTCAGCTGAATGGCGACACATTAATATCAAAAACATTTCTTGGAAATGCTGGGAGTTTCCACCCTTTGAGTCTGACCCTATAAAGTGCAAATGCTCAGATGACAGTGGCACTGTTTCCATTATTGTGCCTGTGGAAAAAAAAGTCTGTTGAGATCTGGCATTCACATTCAAGTTATCATAAGAAAAACTTTGGCCACAAATTTTCCTAACAAGAGAGGTAAGAATCCAACAATCCAATCCATCCATTAAGAATCCAAAGTCCAGATGTAAAATATGCTTTGAGCTGCTCACCATAACTTTATTTAATCAATCGAAAGGTCAAAAATGGACGAGGGGCATTCCCTTTTATAATTCACTTATGCAGTAACCAGGCAAACTTTCTTCTACTTCTGCCATGGTATGTAATTCTATGGTTATGCTTACGAGCACAATGTGTTTTAGATAAGCACAAGAGAAGCAGAAGACAACATTCACATTATTTCTTCTTTTGTGCGTCTTTTTCCAATTAGGAAAGTCATCTACACAATCTTGGTGAAATGGAGTAGGCCTATAATAGCCTCCAACTTTTGTTGACTTTGTTCAAAAGCAAGGTAATTCAGGCCATACTCTTCATTTAGACGTAGTTTTAATAATCTAAATGTAGGCCTTGAACTTGTCACTTTACCTGAGATTGGAGGAGACAGTCGGCCCGTAGGGAGCGGTTCGGTGTGTGGGGCCACGGCCGGGAGGCACCACTGTCGCATGGCTCAAAAAACACGGTCTGAAGGACACCCACATAAAAGCAAGAAACGGGTTATCATGCCTTGCTTATTGTAGCGGCAATATTTCACCAGCATCCGACAACTCGTCAATATGCAACTAGCAATGTAATAAGCATAAAAAACACCTCGTGAATGGTGATGGTGGTTAGCTGGCATAACATCATTACGTTAGCATTTTCACCTCTCCCAACTTACTGTATGCGGTCAACTGTTGTGATATTAGCTTGCTGGCTAGCTTCAGCTAATCATATCACAGGTCATAGTCACTGGCACGGCTTTGTGTAAATTTTCAGTAATGGCATGCTCTCTAACCTAGCACTTTCTCATGATAGATATGAGTTGTAATTATTATTACAAACTAGGTTTAGGGCACGCAACAACATGCATAGTGTCATAACACCTTAGGTAGGTGGGTACCATCTATGTGGCTAAGTGTGCTAATACAGTAAGTAAACGTCAATAACATGGGCACCAGGCACCAAATAACCACAACCCATGTTTCGCTAGCTTAGGGTACAGAGAGTTCAGAAGACAACAGCAAGTGGGCGAGACGACAAAATACCAACTAGAGTCCTAGGTAAGTAACTTGGAAAGTTAAGGTTAGCACACGCCCAAACAAAAAAAGAGGTTAGTGGTTATTGAACTGTACTTACCGCCCAGTGCAGCTGCTAAGTGCAGAGATGTTTTGCCGCAGCCAGGCGACGTAGCTGGTGCACTCCACTGGCACCGCTTTCCACTTTGAACAGTCCCAACTAGCGGCTGAAGGTGATCCGGAGATGGGTCACATTGTCCCTGGATGCTGCGGTGAGGTAGCAGTGCTAGGCGCTCTGAGGGGCATAGGAAATCGGCCTGACCTCTTACCCGCAGCGGTTTATGTGCCCCATCAAGAGTCAGGGAATGCTTAAATTAAGGAGTTCTCAAAAAGTAGGGAGATGCTAAAAAAAAAGTCAACAAGGACAGCAAGAATGATCATACCAAACAATATGAATCTATGGTCGTAGCGCATTGTATTACCCATGCCCTGGTAGAAGCATTTGGGAGAAAAGAAAACCACCAGAACATTAACACTTAAGAACTTTTTTCTCTCTCATTAATATGTAAGTGAACATCTTATAAGTGGTTTCAACCCCATAACGCATACATTTCACTAGCAGTATGTTTTTTTAATATACGTTTGAAATTAATTTAATAAATTTGGAAAAGTGCTGTAGGCCCACTTATAATACTCATAAATAATTATTTACCTCTGCTCATGTGAGATCATCTCGTGTCTACCGCCGCCATCTAGTGGTGTAGGTAGATATTGCACCATCATCTGTCACCAATGTCATAACTTTGTCATTACACAGGAGGTATGGTACAGAACACACTGCACAATTTTGTTTGAAGTAAACTTTGGACATATTTATGAGGTCATTAATCAAACACACACACACACACACAGTGGTTGAAAAACAACAAACAAAAACGTTCCTTACTTGAAGTTTATTTTGATAATTTTAAAATACCTTCAGTAAATCAGATTGTGTCACATGATTGTAAACGGTGAAGGCAGACATGATACAGCAAAAGGAGGATATGGTGGAATGAAAAACAACAGGAAAGGCTATTGAAAATGAATACCTATAATATTTCAAGCAGCTATTAAAAAAAGCACTGTGGTGACAGACACATGAGCATGTATTCAAATTTAATAATAAAAAAGTAAATATTTTTAAAAGTTTAAATAATTAGGAATAAAAGAAAGAATTCACGACAGTAGTAAAAACTTAACTGAGTACATACTGTATATACATTACAGATACCTTCAAAAACCTTCCAACAGGTGTTAAGTCTCTTTGCAATAGCATAACTCTACTCTTTAGTGTATTTGACAAGCTCGTCAAAAAGCACTTCTTCATGAAATACAGAATCTTTATGGAATTAATCTGAAGTTGATGTAAGACATTGACATCACAACAGAAGGTGTGGTGTGGGTTACTTAAAAAAGGCAGTGGCATGCATATTACAACCATATTAGGTTATGGCGCCTGTCTGTGACTTCACTTTTTCAGCCAAATTTCCCCATTTCTCCCATTTCTTTTTGTTAATGATAAATGAGATGGACTATCCCTGTGTAAAAAATAGTTAAGATTCCACATGGCAGATCTGCCACAAGAGGTATAATTTGTTATGCATAAGCCATGCTTTCTTACTTTAAGATCTGGTAGTAATATTTGTTACGAATTATGTAAAAAAAAAAATCAAGTTTAAAATTATTCCATTACACCAACATCCGCTGTTTAAAATGTCAAGACATGTAATTCCTTCATTTCAAGACGAGCTCAATGGTAAACAAGCTAAAACATGGTTTTAAAAAAGTCATGCAAGAATTTAAAAAAGAAGGTAAAATGTGTTAAGCCATATCAAAGAAAGGTGCCTTCATATGATGAACGGGTGTAAACCTTGCACTGTTAAAAACCAATAATAATTACAAAGTGTGTACATTTTCCTCTTAACATAAACAGTTAAACGTTAAATGACACATATTCAAGACCAACTGGTCTTTGACCACAGAATAACCTTCCAGTTTACATCTGAAGTGCTTTTTTCCCCATTTATCTTTCTTCCCTTGCGGTGAAACTAATTAAGAAAATCGAGAAAAAAAAAGTTTTCAAGTTTTGTTTCAAAGGATTCCAAACGAACACACATACAGTACTATACTGCAGTCTCATCATGATACTAATACTTCTTTACTTGCTTCCCATACCCCTCTCTCGGGCCTGGGGTGCATTTCTCAAAACCACAGTTGCTAACCACGTTAGCTACTTTGTTTGCAATGCAATTTGCCATTGGCAACTACGCAAGTTGCCAACTGCTGACAACTACGCTTTCCAGAACCCTGGACTGGTAATCTGGAAAAACACAGCTTTTCCAGTCCTCAGATGCAGATGCTGATTTTTTGTTGTTGTTGATATTTCTAGTAGACTAGCCCATAATTTAGAGTGTGCCCGGGCTTTTTTTTTTTGGCCCCAGTCCAGGCTCGACCTCCCTCCTCTTCTCTCAGAAGCTCTGGGCTTAGGCCTACTCTACTGTAAGGATCCATGGTCTTGCATTTGTGTCTTGAGATGATGCAGTGTTCATTAAGACACTACGCTAAATAAGACGTTTCAACGAGCAAGAGTACAGGTCTCTTCAAAGTTGAAATTGCAATTCCCAGGCTCAGAGTCAGTCCACTGACGGGGAGGGAGTTTAGTAATAGCTAAAGCTCAGGGGTTAAAAGCGAGTTCAGTCACTTAGCAGACGAAGTGAACTTAGACCAAGTGCTAAACCTCCCAACCCACACGGTAAGATTGACCACTTTTTAAGTTCAGTTATCTGGTTTAGTACCTTAGCAATGTATTCCGAGTATCCCCCCCCCCCCCCAACCTACGGCTTCTTTCTTTCTTGTTCCACTTCTTTGTACTTCTCTTCTCTACTCTCGCTCTCTCTTTTCAAGCTTTGCAAAAACAAGGATTTGGAAATGTTAGGTTCACCAAGTTAACAACAGGTGCATGCTGTGGATGCCTCACAGGTTGTCCAGTAAAAATTAAAAATAAATATTAGGTAGATTACAATACAGCACATACAGTATGTCAAGGCAAACAGTTACAAAACAAACTACAAGGGGAAACTTTACATAGCATGACATATAAAAAAATTGGTCCCGACCAGGATAGGTCATCTTCAGCAGACCACAAAGCAGAGTAGTAGCACAAAAACATCTCCAACTGTAGGCGTTAACCATTAGTGTAAGGCAAGGCTTTCTGCTACAATCAGAGTTTTTGCTCGACTTTCACAACGCACCGTCTGAAAAGCGCAAACATAGTGTTTCATCAGTCCGTGGTGCTGCGACTAAGGTCTTCATATTTCTGTGTGTGTGTGTATGTGTGTGCACTTGTTGTAATAGAGGCTCGAGCATAGTTACAGCTGTTTGTAGCAGGTCAGTCTTCTTGTTGTGATGATGCGATTGCACTCTAGGCCGTTGCAAGTGTTTATGCAGAGTTACGTCTTTTGAGTTTTTTGGAGTCATAACATGTTCAGCTTCTTGTGCTGTCGACGGAACAGATGTGTTTGATGCGGTCGATGGCGGACGCTCAGGACAAAGCTCACAGGATTGGACGGCCACATGATAATCACATTTTAGATGCTCTCATCCAACTGTCAAATCTTTCTGCCATGCACGAGTTGAGTCTGGCGTCTTCTGTTGCCCTGTGTGTACGTAGTGTATGTGTGTGTGTGTGTGTGTGTGTTACATGGAACTCGCTCAATCAAGCCTTGACAGACTTTCGTCGAGTGAGGTCTTCCATGCTATGCTCTTGATCCAGAGTCACCACAAAGTGAATATCTAATGATGTACATTTCTGTCGTGTGTGTGTGTGTGTGTGTTCACATTAAAAGACAAGCAGGCATGATGATGCGTGACTGAATGACATACATACATACATTTTGTTCTCTGCCTCTGCAACCTAGTGCATGATGGCTGTTTGGATGATGGTGAATATACGTATGCATCCAGCACTCATGTACGTACGTAAATGTACGGGACAGGATCTGTGTGTGTGTGTGTGTGTGTGTGTGTGTGTGTGTGTGTGTGTGTGTGTGTGTGTGTGTGTGTGTGTGTGTGTGTGTGTGTGTGTGTGTGTGTGTGTGTGTGTGTGTGTGTGTGTGTGTGTGTGTGTTGGATGCAGCTTTCCTTTGACTTGCCAATCTGATGGCATCCATGTAAAGTACTGCACTGCACATCAAGGTCTACAACATGCTGCTCAACACCACCACGGCTCTTTAGGCACTAAAAGGTGTGTGTGTGTCTGTGTGTTTGTGCATGTGTGTGTGTGTGTATGTATGCACATCTGTCTTTGTGTGTCTGTGTGTGTGTGTGTGTGTGTGTGCCCGTGTGTGTTTGTGCGCTCCCCTATCACATGATGCCATTGGTGAAGTACTGGAAGCCGTCGTAGAGCTTGGTGGTGATGGAGCGCATGGAGGCGTCCACCATCTGCTCCACCAGCACCTGAAGCTGCTCCTCCGTCAGGCTCATGTGGAAACGCTCCTTCAGCTGACGCACCGTGCTCGAGCCGTGGAAGCACTGCAGGTGGGAACCTGGAGAGAGAGAGAGAGAGAGGGAGAGGGAGAGATATTAATACTTGTTTATTATATAATTTCTACTGTTGTTCCTCTGTCAAGCTCATGGGGAAACGCTCCTTCAGCTGACGCACCGTGCTCGAACCGTGGACTCACTGCAGGTGGGAACCTGGAGAGAGAGAGAGCAAGAGGGAGAGAGGGGGATATACTCGTTTACTCGATAATATACTGAATAATACTCGTTTATTAGATCATTTCTACTGCTGTTCCTCTGTCAAGCTCATGTGGAAACGCTCCTTCAGCTGACGCACCGTGGACTCACGGCAGGTGGGAACCTGGAAATGGGGAGAAGGATGGAGAGGGTGGGGGTGTTTCACAATTTTTATTATTATATATTTGTGTAGCAAGTAGCTATTATATCTATTCAGATTCTCCTAACATTGCAGGTTTTACAGGAAGAAGCTGTCAGAAGATCTGAAGTCCTTCCCTTGACGAAACTGACCACAATCACTGGAACAACAAAAGCTCAGCTGAAGATTGAATGTTTGAATGGCACAGAGTTTTCAGCAAATAGGGAACAGGTCAGTGGACAGGCCCGTCTGCATTGACAGGTTACAGAGCTATTTTCAGTAGTATGACGCTGCAAATACACAGTAACAGCAACATCAGGCATTGGTGCACAACTATGCTATTCTTGTCAATGAAACCACAATTAGGCTGTAGTACAAATAGTACGACTGGTTGAACCAGATATGACGTAGCTTCGTGAGTTTAACAAATTTATCTTATCTAGTTATCTAGTTATTTTTACACATTGTGACTGGCATGCAACATTACTGTAATGCTAGTGTTTCTCGTCTGGTCTTGTCAAGTCATCCTGCTGATGAATCAGTTTCGGTCAAGAACAAGACAGAGTGGTGTGCACCAGTGTTTTTTGTCCCCCTTACCCCTTTGTCAACAATATCAACAATGATATAATGATTTTAAAATTAATGTTTAGGTGTGTGGGTCCATGTCTTTCACCATGGATGTAAATATTCTGTGCAATAGGTTGATTTTACATTTTCACCGGTTCACATAATAGTAAGCTGCATCCATCTGGGCAAGTGAGAAGTCAGCATATGAAGAGAGGAACACTTTTTCATGTCTACAGGGGGGAGAGAGAGAGAGAGAGAGAGAGAGAGAGAGACAGAGACAGAGACAGAGAGACAGAGACAGAGACAGAGAGACAGAGACAGACAGAGACAGACAGAGAGGGAGTTGAAGTGAGAAGAAGATAGACAGACAGAGAGATGCACAGATGGAGGAATGAAAAGGATGGAGGCAGACATGTGGAGAGCAGTGGTGTACTGTAGAATAAATAGCAGCCGGGGGGGGGGGGGGGGGGGGGGGGGGGGGGGGGGTGTTATTTGCGTAGTGACATTGTTGATATCCATATATGTATACCGTATATATATATTAGATGAATGTCTTATCTATGTTTTCCTGCTACAAGTACGTGTATCTGCTAAGTGTTTACCTAGCCATGTTTTTCAGATATTTTACATTGACAAGTACATTTCTGCTCTGGCTTTCTGTGTATTTAAGATAAGGTTTACACTGCATGTACGTACAGTATGTTACACAGGCTTCCTTTATGACAGAGCAGGTAAGACCAGTTCCTGGCCCATTCTCAACCTAGGGAAACTGGTCCAGCACCTACGTATGTATATTCCTCATACATATTCAACCACGGAATAGTTACAGTGTACAAAGGCCACATAAACAACAAAGAGCTACCGGTTAGAAAAAAAAAACCAGGAACCTTTAAGTAAAGCATCTGGATAAAAGAGGATATTACAGGAAACCAAAACATACTTCAGAAGAAGAAAAAATGTGAGCAGGGAAGTGCACGGAAGGTCCATTTACATCTGTGTGTGTGTGTGTGTGTGTGTGTGTGTGTGTGTGTGTGTGTGTGTGTGTGTGTGTGTGTGTGTGTGTGTGTGTGTGTGTGTGTGTGTTTGTGTCTACCTGCGCTCCTAATGTGTGCCCCTTTGTTCCCATTCAAGGAAAAGCAAACTAATAAAATATTTAAATAATGTTTTTACGGTGTATAGTACACACACACACACACACACACACACACACACACACACACACACACACACACACACACACACACACACACACACACACACACACACACACACACACACACACACACACACACACACACACACACACACACACACACACACACACACAAAATAAATAAATAAAATCAAGTGGCTAAGCTGGCTATACCATTATATATACTATATACATTATATATACTATTTCCTGTCACACTTTCTCACTATCCTGTCTAAATGAAGACATCAAAAATATCTTAAAATGAAGAGATCATATGGAGCGATGACCGTACCTTGCTGCATGATCTCCACAATCTGCACCACCTTCTCCATGTGTTTGCGAGCGGCGATCAGCCCTTGCAGCATCAGCATCTTGTAGTAGTTAAACATGTCCCCATCCAGACCACCCATCACCTGCACACCAAGAAACATTACATTACATTATATTACATTACATTACATTGCATTTCACAGACGCTTTATAACCAAAGCGACTCTCAAAAGAGGACATAATCATAGCCAACATCACTAGCAAATACAAAGTGCACAGGAAATATACAGAACAAGTGCAGAT
Organism: Engraulis encrasicolus; assembly: GCF_034702125.1. Lineage (NCBI taxonomy): Eukaryota > Metazoa > Chordata > Actinopteri > Clupeiformes > Engraulidae > Engraulis > Engraulis encrasicolus. The sequence goes on along the minus strand of NC_085876.1, from coordinate 22,774,775 downwards.
GCAAAGACACCCATTCATGTAGCAGGCTACTGAGCAGTGGATTACATAATGCCACTATTGTATGGAGTAAATTATGTAACGTCTTGTAGTAGTTGAACATAGTCCCATCTAGCACACCAAGACACCCATTCATATAGCAGGCTACTGAGCAATTGCTTACATGATGCCATTATCGTATTGAATTAATGATTTAACATTTTGTAGTAATTCAACATATTCCCATCTAGCTAGCACAGCACATTCATACACTGTAGCAGGATACTGAGCAGTTCACCACATACATTTAACTTACTATGTAGGATAGGAACCAGTAGCAAGGCTGACACAAGTACATTACATTGACACAAGTACATTCAGAAGTCAAGTGGTGTGGATGGATGCATTATACGCATAACCAAGTTTTTTTCCCTGTTGAGTGGCTTAATTCTTGTACGTACATCCACAAACTCGCTGGTGAGTTTGAATGCCGATGTCTCGAAGCCCAGGTTACGTGGAGAACTGGAGAGGATGAAGCCAAAGTCAATGTGGATGATGTGGCCCTCTGAATCCAGCAGAATATTCCCATTATGTCTACGGAGAGAGAGAGAGAGAGAGAGAGAGAGAGAGAAAGAGAGAGAGAGAGAGAGAGAGAGAGAGAGAGAGAGAAAGAGAGAGACTCATTTATTTTAACATTTTCTTATCATAGCAAGCTGCATCCATCTGGGCAAGTGAGAAGTCAGCATATGAAGCGAGGAACACTTTTTCATGTCTACAGGGGAGAGAGAGAGAGAGAGAGAGAGAGAGAGACAGAGACAGAGACAGAGGGGGAGCTGAAGTGAGAAGAAGATAGACAAACAGAGAGATGGAGGAATGAAAAGGATGGAGGCTGGAGGAAGAAAATAAGAAGCACAGACATGTGGAGAGCAGTGGTGTACTGTAGAATAAACAACAGCAGGGGGGGGGGGGGTGTTATTTGCATGACCTCATTTTCCTATCTGCCATGGTGGCATAATCGGGTATCCCACACTGGCCACATCCCTCTCTCACAGCCACCAGCTGCAGCATAGTATTACACAGCGGTAGGACAGGACAGGAGACACACATTAGATCTATGATCACCCGAAACGGCTCACGGCAGATAGATGACAAAGCATACAGTACTTGGTCTTTTCGTTTGAGCTTGAAAATTGATAGGTGAACTGAAGCGTGTGTGTGTGTGTGTATGTGTATGTGTGTGCTTGTCTTTATGAAAGAGAAAGATTTGTTTTACTTTACCCCCACCCCTTTTTGAATCCCCTGATCTCCCATAGGACTCTCGTATTTGATTTTAGTGGGATAGCATGACAGCATCTGAAGAAGGCTTGGACCGAAACGTCTGCCTGTTATGCTAAGAACCTGTTAAGAACCTCACTGGAGAGTGCGGATTTCGAAAAAAAAAAAAAGTTCCTTCATGCTTGAAGACCATGTAAGGCAGTGGTTTTCAAAGTGGGGGCCGGGGACCCCTGGGGGACCGTGACAGGGTGCTAGGGGGGCCGCGGAAAGTTGGTAGGGAATAATACAATTATTTGTTGAAGAAAATGAATAACTAATGTACACCAAAATCAACCAAAATTAAGCTAAACAATATTCCCATTAGTTAATTTTACATATCCTCGTGTGGCACCGACTCACAGACCTAGACTATGGTTGTGAAAGGGGTTGCGCAGGAAAAGTAGTGCGGCACCACTCATGTAAAAGGGGCCTTGGGTGGAATCTACCGATGTACCTTGGCATGGTTAAGTTTGGGAACCCCTGATGTAAGGCACAGTTTGGAGCGCACTTTCTGAGAAAACACTCACCTGTCTTTGACCTGCAGCAGGTAGCATATGAGACTGTACCCGGCGCAGCTGCGTACAAAGTTCCTCTGCGCGGTGAGGAAGCCCTCGCTGGCCGGCCCTCCGTGCTCCTGTTGGAAGTAGTCCAGCAGGGAGAGCTGGCTCTGCTTACGCACCTACATGGACACAAGGATGTGAAAGTGAGGTGAAAGCCAAACTGGGAAACATTGTCATTGTGACACAGCACTCCACAGCACACAAGTGTTCGCTACACACTGCACACAACGACATTGCATTTATGCCTCATCCGTGCAAGGGGGCAGCCCCCAACGGCACCCCAAGGGAGCAGTGCGGCGGGACGGTACTGCCCTTTGCCTTTGTTGGGCAGAAGGGCACATGGACACAAGGGCCCAAGGATGCTACCAAGGCACATGGATCCAAGAATGGTAACATTACTGATGCATTTACATGGACACATGGCAACAACAAGAAGGATGTTTTTTGCTGCTAATGAGTACTGTGTGTGTGTGTGTGTGTGTGTGTGTGTGTGTGTGTGTGTGTGTGTGTGTGTGTGTGTGTGTGTGTGTGTGTGTGTGTGTGTGTGCATGTTTTCATTTAAATTGCACATTTTGGTAGCTAGTGTAATGGATAGGGATCTGTCACATTCATGCAGTAGAAATACAGTGAGGGTGTTGCTTACCTGGTGCAGTGAGACTGCGTTCAGCACCGGTTCGATCATGCCGCTGTCACACGACACCACCAGGATCTTGTAGGGCTTTATCCACAGCGGCACCCGCTCCTGCTCCCAGATACTCTGAAGGACACACCAACCAGAGACTTCAATAATAGACATTATTTGCTTTTCCTTTTTAAACTTAATGTAATGGTAATATAGTCTACGGAAAACAGTATTTGATTCCACGTCTTTATGTTTCATTTACAGTACATGATGAAGAAGTTGAGATGAATTATTAATTTTAATCATCTTTTCCTGTCCAGGGACTACAGATGAAAATAAGCCTAGTGGCTATAATCTGGCTGAACTTTATGTTGTGAAAGCCCATTGGGAACTTCCAACTCCCATTCTCATTGTGACACAGCACTCCACAGCACACAAGTGAACACTGCACAGAACGAAATTGCATTTATGCCTCACCCGTGCAAGGGGGCAGCCCTCAATGGTGCCCCTAGGGAGCTCAGGGTACCTCAGTCATGGAGGAGGATGAGGGAGAGCACTGGTTAATTACTCAACCTCACCAACCTGGCGGGCCAGGAGTCGAACAGGCAACCTTTGGGCTACAAGTCTGACGCCCTAACCGCTTACCCACGACTGCCCTTGTGAGCTGTCCCTGTCAAATAAACATTAAATTAAATTACACTAAAGACAGAGACTGTGTGCCCATTAGTAGTAGTACAGGTGCTGGACCACATTTGGACCATAATGCTTTGTCACAAGAAAAAGAAGAAGTGAAGACCATTTTTAGTCTGAACTCAATTTTGACAAAAAATATAGAGTTACTGTGCTTTGCCTTTGTAGAGCAGAATAGTTTGTGGAGGTGTAGGCTACCTGTAGTTGGCTGAGCACTTGGTAGGCCAACAGCTCCTGCCTGAGGTCATCTCCACACTTCACGATGACGGAGAGCAGTCTCCAGTTGGGCAGACCCCCATACGGGGAACACTCCCTGATCCGCCTGGCAAGAAAGGACAGAGGGCACAGTGGGAAGAGGATTGAGTGAAAGTGAAAGCCCATTGGGAAACTCCAACTCCCATTATAATTGCGACACAGCACTCTACAGCACACAAGTGAACACTGCACACAACAAAATTGCATTTATGCCTCACCTGTGGATTTCACTTCTTAAGACACAACTGTTTATCAGAGGACTCTGAGGAAGATGCAGGTACGCTGAAACGTCAGTTACTGTCCACCAAAATATATATTTTTTTAAACTCTAAGTATACTGTGTTCTCCAGTCATCCTTGGGTGTAGTTGCTGAGAAGTAGCCCAGTCTGTGGATTCTGCTGTCCTTGACTGTGAGCATCACTGTGAGAAACTTTTTTGGGCCGGGGCCCCTCATACCTGCACCACAAATTACATTTACTGCTATTGTATTAATGATAATGTGAACTCAAGAGTGGGAGGAACAGTTTGCACATTAATGTGGGCTTACTACTGTTGCAATTGTGTGTACTGCTTGTGACTTTTCCAGCTTCAACTTATTCAGACCTGGGGTATGTTTCTCAAAAGCGTAGTTGTTAGCCAGTTAGCAACTTGGGAGGTTGTCAATGAGAAATAATTGCATTGCAAACAACAAAGTAGCTAACGGAGTTAGCAACTATGGTTTTGAGAAATACATGCCTGTACAATACACAGGTAGAAGGTGATGATTTAGCTCTCTCACTTGCTGAAAGACTGACATTTAAAAAAAAAAATCACAGAGCTTTGCCGAACACCTAACAAACAACCCACAGCAGTGTATAGATTATTAACCAGAGCTATGCACGTTTCACATCTTAAGATAACAGCTGCTATCTTATAATCTAACAAAGATGTCATGTTGACAGAAAATATAAGATAATATGACGATGTGTTTATGCACGTGGCATTAATAAAACAATCACATCTAGTTAATAATTCCCCATCAACATACGTTTCATTTCCTTCACAAAAACGTAATAAAACACAGCACCTGATAAAGCAGGCCACTTGTATTACCACTAATACCCACACCGACTTGTGGCTGGTCGCAATAAAGTGTCAGCATCCAATCTGGGGTGCATTTCTCAAAAGCTTAGTTGTTAGCAGTTAACAACTTGGGTAGTTACCAATGGGAAACTGCATTGCAACAAACAAAGTAGCTAATGAAGTTAGAAACTACACTTTCGAGAAATGCACCCCTGAAAAGTTTTACTAGTGACTGTGACAGATGGCTAAGGCGAGACGTGTGATAACCATTTGAAAAAGCAGGTACAGTACATCCAACCACGTTATTGCTTTATACTGTAATTTGTAGAAGAGTACATGGACAACAACATACAATGTGTTGGGAAATAAAGAGTACTGCAGGAGGGTTTAGGGTTTAGTTACGGCGGCCTGAGGTAATTTCCTGAATCTCTCTCTCCTAAGCACTTCCTGTTGTCTCTTCATTGTCACTATCAAATTAAAGGCATGAGCCACCCCCCTGCCTCAAAAAAAAAAAAAAGTTTCGATGTCATAACTTACCTCACTTTCTCCTCCCAGGGTTCCTTCAGGGCCACAGCAGAGGGGTCCTCTGGATCCCTCCGGAATGTCGTGGGGGTGTGAGCCAGGTTCTCAGACAGACGTCGCCTAAGAAAACATTGAAAATACATTGTAAAAAATAGGTCGAATCTATACTAACTACCATACTATGCAATATATTTTTTCTTTTTCCAGCCAGTGGCTTCAAACAAGCTTTAAGCTAGGAACACATTGAGCAAAGTAATCCGATATTCTCCATGCATTCCTATGAGGCAAGCAAACTGGGGCGAAGGCAAGCGAACAGCGAAACAGCGAAAATATTGGGGTGGCTAATCATATCAACAAATTAATTGTTTCAATAATTGTTTCGCTGATACGATCTGTTAACCATTCTTCTGCTTGTCAGTAAATTTTGCCTCACTAAGTTCACACACATTTTGACTCCATGTGTCCCTGGCGTAGGGTGACCATCTCCGTGACAGGAAAAAGGAGGACATATTTTGGGACGGCGGGTTTGGGGGTACTAACCCAAGAAAATGTGCGTTTCTTAGATGCAATTTCATGCATTTTAATGCATTTTCATCCGGCTTAATGCTGTGCCTGACGCCGGACAGGGCACTGAAAAGACGGACGGTCCGTCCTAAAGACGGACGTCTGGCCACCCTACCCTGGCGTTAAGCAATGGTGGAGCAGCGTGAGCGTACCGAATGTCCCCGGCGCCGATAAAGACGGCGTCCCTGCTCTCCTGGCTGGTGATGCTGTCCACTGAGAACTGGGAGATGTTGTCACAGCTGCTGGTGTGGCCCTCGGGGAGCTGCCATTACCACAAGAGAGGGGTAGAGTAGAGTTAAGTGGAGTAGAGTAAAGTAGTGTAGAGAAGAGTGGAGTACAGTAGAATGGACTGGAGCAGAGTAGAGTAGAGTTGAGAATATCAGTCATGGGTGAGCGGTTAGGGCGTCAGACTTGCATCCCAGCGGTTGCCGGTTCGACTCCCGACCCGCCAGGTTGGTGGGGGGAGTAATCAACCAGTGCTCTCCCCCATCCTCCTCCATGACTGAGGTACCCTGAGCATGGTACCGTCCCACCGCACTGCTCCCCATGGGGCGCCACTGAGGGCTGGCCCCTTGCACGGGTGAGGCATAAATGCAATTTCGTTGTGTGCAGTGTTCACTTGTGTGCTGTGGCGTGCTGTGTCACAATGACAATGGGAGTTGGAGTTTCCCAATGGGCTTTCACTTTTGAATAGGAGAGTAGATTTAGTTGAGCATAGGAGAGTATAGTTGAGTAGAGTAGAGTAGAATGGACTGGAGTACTAAAGGTGAGTAGAGTAGGAAAGAGTAGAGTATGGTAGAGTAGGGAGGAGCACTTTACTCTACTCTAGTCTTCTACTCCACTGTAGATTAGATTAAATTAGCCCTTATCGTCTCTACAGAAGAGACATTTTGTGTGGACATGTGGATGTTACTGTTCCAAAGGTCAGTAGTACAGTGGAGTAGAGTAATAGAGTAGCATACAGCAGTGTAAATACAGTACGTAGAGCAGAACAGTAAAGTGGAGAAAAGTAGTTGAGGACAGCAGTGGAGTACAGACAAGTAGTGCAGTACAGATAATTTATAGTTCCACAAGAAACTTTAAGGTGTCCAGCCGCATTAATTTACACATAACACAAGGAAAAGAAAGGTATGACACTTAAAGGATTTATCCGGAGTTGGAACAAGTTTGCCTGATTTTTGCATGTTTGGGATGAAATACAGTCACTCTAGAGCAAAATCAAGGCAAAAGGATGCGTTTTGAGAAAGTTTGATAATATCACGTTAGCCTCGTTAGCCATATCAGCTATGCAATATGAAAGATGCGGGCATCGTTTTTCGGCGGTTACACACATTTCAAAAACACAACATTTTAAAGTCTTGCATTTTAAAGTCTCAAGACAACTATTTGACACTAAAGTCCACCAAGTAGATTGCCGAGTGCGTCGCACCATCAGCTGTGGTTACTCGCTATGGAAATAATCATAGCTGATGGTGCGACGCACTCGGCAATCTACTTGGTGGGCTTTAGTGTCAAATAGTTGTCTTGACCGTAATTTAGATATTCTCAAGGTAGTAGGTTCACAAAACACATTCTGCAGACCTTTCAAGAATACATGAAGGACTTTGGACACTTTGGTTTATGTGTGGATACCCTCAACATATTACGAGGTAAGTGTGACGTTGTTTTGAGCTGTGCAAGACTTTAAAATGTTGTGTTTTTGAAATGTGTGTAACCGCCGAAAAACGATGCCCGCATCTTTCATATTGCATAGCTGATATGGCTAACGAGGCTAACGTGATATTATCAAACTTTCTCAAAACGCATCCTTTTGCCTTGATTTTGCTCTAGAGTGACTGTATTTCATCCCAAACATGCAAAAATCAGGCAAACTTGTTCCAACTCCGGATAAATCCTTTAAGCTCAAAGCTTTTTTGGTGCTTACATTACAGGACTAGACTCATGTAATCAGGTTATTCCATTTCAAAAAGACCACGCCAGAGATGACCGAAGAAGGTGCACAGCATTGAAATGTTAGTCATTATGCTTGCCCCACAAAAAACAAAAAACAAAATAAGTATTTGAGTGTTCCTGTCATCTCTGACCTAGTCTTTTTCAAGTGGACAAACCTGATTACTGTAACATGACACAGTCAGTATTGCTGGTGTGGCCCTCTGTGTGGCAGATACAGTTCCACAAGACAGAGTGGTAAAGTAACGTAGAGTAGAGTACAGTAGAGTCGAGATATTGATTACATTATATTGCATTTGGCAGACGCTTTATAACCAAAGCGACTTTCAAAAGATATTGATATTGATCCCAAAGGAAATTAATGTCTCCACCACCATATGCACACAACACTAATTGGACCTCTGGGCTCTACGCCACAAGGGAGCAGCATTAAGTGAGAGATAGGTCTGACTCATTGGAACTTATTTTTAACCCTTCGGAACAGCTTGCTTGATGTACATTGACGTCATCATATACATATGTTTGTACAAATGACAGCCTTGAGAACAGTGTTGAAAGAGGAAAGAGGAAATATAAGTGTCACTAGTTCCTATGTACCATTTTCTGCATTTATCGGTAAAGTATTTTGTACTAGATTTTCCTCTGTTATTTCTGTGTTTCTATGTTTTTTTCTTGCATGCTACTGTGTTCTCCACTATACTTAGTTACATGCTTTCATTTAGGTTCAAAGTGAATTACTTAACTCAATTTCAGAGTATTTATTCTAAAGTCTAGCTTCCCCAATCAATAAGATCAGAGCTTCAACTTGGTCTGGCAAAGACATCCCCCAGACGGGGGTTATTTTTTTCTTTTCAACGCAAAAATTCTACTCTATTCGTCACAGACTGTATGGTCGGGCCATCTGTATTCTTTTATTTATACAGTTTACTTAAAATGTTGAACTTTAATAGTTATAAAGTAAGTCCTTATTAATAAAGCTATAGTAAAAGTCATTGTTTACGTTTCAATAAAAGGCAATAAAAGCCCCCAAAAAAACAGTCCAGCACCATACCTCCACTTGTAGCTGCCCAATGTCGTCCACGGCCCAGGCCTCGTCGTCGTTGTCATAGTTGGGTACCGTGGAGACGACCCCTCCCCCGGGTCGCCCCTCGGCCGCCACTCCGCAGTCGGGGAGGTTCTCTGACGAGCACGTGGTGCGGATCCTGGTCTCCGGGATACGGACGGGAACCGGCGACGTCTCGAAGCTCTCGCATTCCAGCACCTCCACGTTTATGAGGTACGGCGCCTAGACACACACACACACACACACACACACACACACACACACACACACACACACACACACACACACACACACACACAGTACAACAGCAAATAAGCGACGACACAAGTACACACATCCATGAATAAAAAAACATACACAAATACATGCACATTGCACACACAGGAGGGCACACACAACAGACACATAACCATAACAGAAACAATGACAAGCACATTCACGCATGCACACACGCACACACACACGCAGATACGCATGCAGATACACACAGGCAACAGGCATAACACTGATGAACTGATAAACTGGGGTTGTGTGTGTCTGACTGCACGTGCAAGGGAAGGTTTTATCTCCCCCATACAATCCACCAGAGCACAGCCGGCTTATGAACACACAGACAAGGCCACTGCTGAGAAAAATGATTTTGTGTGGTCAGGTGACTGAGGAGAGAGAGAGAGAGAGAGAGAGAGAGAGAGAGAGAGAGAGAGAGAGAGAGAGAACGAGAGAGAGAGAACGAGAGAGAGAGAGAGAGAGAACGAGAGAGAGAGAGAGAGAGAGAGAGCACAGCCATCTTATGAACACACTAACAAGGCCGCTGCTGTGAAAAATGATTTTGTGTGCTCAGGTGACTGAGGAGAGAGAGAGAGAGAGAGAGAGAGAGAGAGAGAGAGAGAGAGAGTGAGAGAGATAGAGGAGTAAAAGATAGTGTTTGAAAGAAACTCTTTGTCCTGATAAATGCAAACAAACAGCGGAAGGCAAATCTCTGAGCTGTCCTTGAGCGGAAACCACATTCATTTTCCCCATTCCAATGTCCTGCGCGTGTGTGTGTGTGTGTGTGTGTGTGTGTGTGTGTGTGTGTGTGTGTGTTTGTGTGTGTGTGTGTGTGTGTGTGTGTGTGTGAGTGCATGGCCAGGTTGGGACAAATATTCGGAAAAGATAGCCGGCCCGGCTTTACCGTATAATGGGCTTGGCAATCTCAGCTGAACAATGAAGCAGTGGACTTTTGAACTACTTCAATAGGGGTTTAGTCGGCCTCAATGCACATCATGCTTGTCCACACCAGTGTATACATTGTGTACGTACATGTGTGGACATGTGCTTAAAGCATCCTTGGCTTTGGAGTTAAGCACCATGGCTTGTGTGTGTGTGTGTGTGTGTGTGTGTGTGTGTGTGTGTGTGTGTGTGTGTGTGTGTGTGTGTGTGTGTGTGTGTGTGTGTGTGTGTGTGTGTGTGTGCACCAGCTATTCCCCCCATACTCAGCTAGCGGCCCGCGGGCCTTTTGTGGCCCACGGGGCATCTATCTGTGGTACTCGAATAGTTCTGAAAAAATGTCTTTGGAGTTGAGCACCACGGCCTGCGTGTGTGTGTGTGTATGTGTGTGTGTGTGTGTGCGTGCACGTGTGTGTGCGTGCGTGCGTGTGTGCAGTGCATCCATACCTTGTCTTTGGAGTTGAGCACCACGGCCTGCGTGTGCGGTATGCGCACCACGTGGTGGTGGAAGGCGGCGGTGGGCAGCCAGGTGCGGGCGGGCAGCTTGTGGTTGAGCAGCGAGAGCTCGGAGATGAGCCGCTGGGTCTTCTGCTCCTTGGTGGGCAGCGTGGCCAGACGCTTGCCGATCACCATCAGCGACTTGATGAACTCACGCTGGGGCGTCAGGCGCACCGGCTGCAGCGAGAGGGAGCCACGCACACACACACACACACACACACACACACACACACAAACAGTACAGAAGAATTATAGGCAAAGTCACAAACAGTGCAGAAGTATTATAGGCAAAGTCACAAACAGTGCAGAAGTATTATAGGCAAAGTCACAAACAGTGCAGAAGTATTATGGGCAAAGTCACAAACAGTGCAGAAGTATTATGGGCAAAGTCGCAAACAGTGCAGAAGTATTATGGGCAAAGTCTGGTGAGGGCGAAAGTTCGTGACACGATGTCACATCCGCCTTTACCGGACGACTTACAAAAACAAGCAATCCACCTATGCGTTATGAGTGGTAGCGTACCGTAATCGATACATTAAAATAAAAACAGCATACAGTACACGTATGTTGTGCCTGCAAAACAATGGCCTATAGGAAGTCGTTTCATGGCATGACCAAACCGAATATCTTTGGCAGGGCTCCAAATGACACACAACTAACATGGGTGAGTAGAACATGATGTTACAATGCGAAGTCAAAGGGCCAATGTCAAGACAACTTTTCTCTCCTTTAACCCATTGATGCCTAAGGCACCTGCAAAAAAGGGTGCTGAATGTCTGAGCCCCTTTTAAGAAAAGCTGCCCTAAAAAAAACGAAATATCTCAGCTTCTGAAGCACATAAAAATATGCAGTAAGTTGCATTTAAACGCTAAGACCCTCATCTTTCATTAGAATGTGTTCATTCATCTCAAACAAACAGAGATTTTTAATAAAGTTGTCTCAAATCTCATGAGCCTGAATGTTGCGTAATGCAGCTCCAGGGCCAATGTTGCGCATCGCAACATCAGGCATCAATGGGTTAAAGGGGATGGTGGAGGCAGAGGCATAAACGGCGGTATGCGGCACGGTATGCAGCAGCTGGACAGAACCCCACATGTCTGTTATAAAATGAAACGTCTGCTGCAAAAATCTCTGTTCTCTGATATTTCACAGAGAACCTCAATTTGTTCCAAAAACACTCACATTCACACAGACATACCCACACATATACAGTAAACACGCACAAACGCATGTCCGAATGACAGTGTCATATTGCCTTAGAACTTCATGGCTGACCTTTCAACGCGGAGTACTTTTGCTTTTGTGTGACCAGCAGGTGATCCTCACCACAACGGGGAAGAACGTGAACAAAAGAGGAAGCGAAAGCCTAGCTGATGAAGTTACCAACGGGAGTGCCATGTTGGCGGCGCCAGGCTGTGCTGTGTGTGCCTCTTAGCTCTGTGTTAGTTTCGCTGTGTCCTCTGGGAGCCTTGTAAGGCTGTAAGCCCAAATGTGGGGGGCTTAGCGTGCTGCGCCCAAGAGAACATACTGTATAGCCTATGTTTAAGGCTGGCAGGCCTGCCAAAGGCATCTGGGGGGGGGGGGAAGGGGGGGGGGGGGGGGGTGGTTGAGAGAGAGGCCCCCAGCGGGCAGTGGGGCACTGGCAGCACATAACAAATACCAGAGAGAGTAGAGAGAGAGAGGTTCCATTGCAAGGGGGAGGGGGGGGATCCCCCTTTAGGCAGACCTAGGCAGACCTAAGGACTATTCTATTCAATGCTAGGATTATTATGACACGGCCGTTTAGGCAGACCGGAACCTGGTCATGTTAGGTGCCCATAGCAACCTATTACATTGGCATATCGCTATACTTAAAGAATCTCTGACTATACCATCAGGCCATCCTCAGAGGTGCGAAACCTAGGTGTCATCCTTGACCCTTCCCTCTCATCCCAGTCTCACATCAAAAACATCACCAAATCTGCCTTTTGCCATCTCAAGAATATCTCCAGACTCCGACCCTCACTCTCCGACTCTGTGACTGAAACACTTATCCATGCATTCATCACTTCCCGCCTGGACTACTGCAATGGGGTACTGCATGGCCTACCCAACAAAGTCTTGGACCGACTACAGTATGTTCAGAAATCAGCAGCCAGAATCATATCTCGCACAAAGCGGTTGCAACACATCACTCCCACACTCAGACAGCTTCACTGGCTCCCAGTTAAGTCCAGCATTGAGTACAAAATCAAACAAATCACTTTACTCTCTTGCTCCTCAGTACCTCTCCGAACTCCTTCAACCCCACTCCCAGTCCAGGTCTCTGCGGTCTTCTGAAAAGGACAATCTTATCATCCCCCAAACCAGACTTCGTACTGTTTGTGACAGAGCCTTCTGTGTTGCTGCCCCCACGCTCTGGAACAGTCTACCTCCCAACATACGCCAGGCCCCAACACTGGCTACGTTCAAGAAGCACCTTAAATCCCATCTATTCACAGAGGCATATGGACGTTAACCTCACTACCTCACTGTCCCTTCCCCTGCCCCTTCAACCCCCCCCCCCCCCACACACACACACACACACAATGTAAAGTGACCTTGGGTTCCTTGAAAGGCGCTATATAAAACCAAGTTATCATCATTATTATTATTACAGTACAGCAGCAACACGCTAAGAAATTCACTGTTAATTCAAGACTCAGTAACATTACTGCACTACGCGTAGTTTGAGAAGTAACTAGACAGGTAGGGTGACAACAGGTCGAGCTGTAACATGTAATATTACTAAAAAGTGAACATTTGTGCCAGTGACGTGAAATTGAAAAATGTTGTCAACATCAACTATGTACACTGACTGGACTGTTGAAGAGTGTTGTATATACAGTAAGGTGCAAGTAACTCGGTAAATACTGATCTAGTTTGCTGAGTCAAAGTCCTCCAGGAGAGAGGGAAGAGGAATGGGAGAGAAAAACAGAGGCAGATGGCAGACCAACAGCCAGGCGGCGGGAAGGGAGAAAAAAACAAATAATTTAATATCTGTGGCTGAGAGAGAGCTGAGATAGAGGGCGCATGCGAGAGAGAGAGAGAGAGAGAGCAAGACAGAGAGAGAGAGCGAGAGAGAGAGAGCGAGAGAGAGAGAGAGAGAGAGAGAGAGAGAGAGAGAGAGAGAGAGAGAGATTGTCCAGCATTGACATCATACAATGAGAGGACCAGATATGTGGGACAGCACTGCAGACAGCATGACAAACACACACGCACGCACACACACAGACACCCATACACATACACACACGCAGACACAGACTCACACACAAGCATGCACGCACACACTCAGGTGAACGCTGAGAATAATACAAAAGCAGATGCAGTGAAGGAATTTCACAATTTTTTTTAGACAGTGCGCTCCACTCCCAACTGCTTCTTACAAGGTCTTCAGGTGCAAGCAAACAGCAATGTTCATGTTTAGTAAAAAAAAAGGCTCACTCTCGGGTGTAATTCTTGTGGTTTTAATCCAGTGGGTTAGCATGACAGACAGACCTTTCGGCCTAAGCCTTCTTCAGCATCGAAACGTCTGTCTGTCATGCTAACCCACTAGATTAAAACAACAAGACTTACACCAGAGTGCTACTTTTTTACTAAAAAAGAAATTTCACCAAACAAGTCTCACATAAGATGACCAGCAGATATTCTCCATCCAAGAAATATGTGGAGCCACAAATACACACACACGGTACATGTGCACACAAATATGCACACACACAAGTAGGCTATCAGACGGACATGCAAGAGACTAAAATCAGGGCTCCTGCAAACAGTTCCGCTGTATTAATCCCTAGAGCCAGTCTGATGACTAGATCAGCTAAACACTGTACCTCACTCTGAGTTTGGCCATAGTTTTGGTCATTTTTAAAACGATTAAACTTTTACTGAGGACAATAACAAAGTGTGAATGTGTGCTGTAGCCGTGAGAATTACATACGGCTACCATACTTTAACATGTTTACATACTCGTGTAAAAAGCTGTATACAGTAAATAGTATTCTGTGGTGAACTGAACGGAAATATAAGTAAATAAAAAATGACCCAAATCAGGTAAACCCACTTCCTCCACTTTGTGCTCCACTTTGCGGTTTAACTGAAATAAAATACATTCTACAGTCAAATAATAAACCAAGTAACATGAACCAACCAGGGCAGTCACCCACCTCCTCAAAGCTGCCCTCCACTTTGGGGTTGCTGCCGCTCCTCTTCAAGCCACCGCCCCCCCGGACGCCCCCGGCGATGACCCCTCCTCCTCCCCCCACCGCGTCTGACTTGGACCTCTGGTGCCGTGGGGCCTTTGCCGGCGACAGGAACCTGTTGTGGGACGGACTTCCGGGAGCTGGCGAGACGCTTCCTTCTCCCTGTCCCTGGCCCTCGGCACCTGCCGCAGACACCACCGTCGTTGTCGTCGTGGATACAGTTGTCGCGGATACAGTTGTCGCGGATACAGTTTGTGCTGATGGCGTGGACATCATCGTCGTGGTTGGCGTGGTCGGCAGGGACGCGGCTGGGCTGCCGGGCTGCTGCAGGTGGGACATGATGTGCTTGCGCAGCTTTGCGCCACGCGAGTGCCGCTGCGTGGAGAGGTGCATGTCGGAGGCGTAGGCGCCCAGCAGCCAGGCACACTGCAGGGAGAAGGCCACGCTCTGGCTGCAGCGCCGCAGCACGTACGGTCGGATGGCCTCGCCCAGCTCCTCGTCCATGTTCACGTACATGTTGAGCAGCTGCGGCAGGTGGAAGTCCACCTAGGATGAAGATGGAAAAGGCAGAGCGTGTTGTTTTAGTGGTCAAAGTCTCTACCAGAAAAAAACATTTCAACACAAAGAGGAAGCTGAAGAGGTGGTTGTATAGCACAATATCATACAAGGCATGCAGGTCAAAGTGCTTAACAAATGGATAAACATCAATGTTAAAGATGGAGTTAAAAAGTGAAGTGGAAAAGAGAGACAGAAACAAGAAAGAATAGCAAGAAGACAAAAGAAGAAACTAGACGGAATAGAGAAATTAGGTAAATAAGTAGATGTAGATAAAATGAAATAAGTTTAAAGAAGATGAAGATGGAAAAGGCAGAGCGTGTTGTTTTAGTGGTCAAAGTCTACAAGAAAAGCATTTCAACACTAAGAGGAAGCTGAAGAGTCGGTTGCCGATGTATAATCATTAGGGTTGTAACGATATTGGATCAAACCGAGAAATCACGATACTCACGAGTCACGATACTGTATCGTGATGTAAGGAGTCAGTATCGTGATATGCCCTTTCAAAGTTTTGCAATCTTTCAGTCCAGAAAACAACCACATAATATGATGTGATAGTGCTTCCAAGCTTCAAATGAAACACATTTTAGAAATTGTCGGGTGTATCGAACCGTAGGACAAAAATCGTGATACGAACCGAATCGTGTGTTGAGTGTATCGTTACAGCCCTAATTTTAACACAAAGAGGAAGCTGAAGAGAGGGTTGCCAATGTACTACAATCATAATTATTATAACAATTGTATTATTATTATGATGACTTACTTCATGCTCAGGAAAGCTGAAGAGGCGGTTGCCGATGTAGGCCTGCACGCCGGGCTCCTTGGACTTGTACAGGTAGGCGATGGCCATGGACACGTCGAACAGCTTGGACTCAAACAGACGCAGCAGCCACGACTGCTTGGACGCAGCCGCCGTAGCTGCAGCCGAGGAAGAGGAAGAGGAGGACGAGGTAGATGATGATGATGATGATGATGTCGAAAAGGATGGTGGTGAGGAGGGTGATAATGGTGATGTTGACACCAGTGGCTGTGGTGATGGTGATGGTGGTGATGACAATGACGATGGTGGGAGGGGTGATAATGGTGATGGTGACACTATTGGCTGTGGTGGTGATGATGATGGTGGTGGTGGTGGTGGCGATGGTGACGATGATGAAGGTGACGGTACGCTCTCGCTTTCGCTCAAGGCCGAGAGGGGAGACTCTAAGGATTCACCGCCAGCTGCCTCATAGACTTGCTCCGCCTCCTCTTCCTCCTCCTCCTCCTCTTCAATCCTCCCTCCTGCCTCTTTCTCCTCCTCTTCTATCCCCCCAGCCTCTTTCTCCTCTTGGTTCGTTCCACTGTCCACCTCTTCCACCTCCACCTCTGGCTCCGCCTCCTCCTCCTCCTCCTCCTCCTCCTCCTCAATCCTTCCCACCGCCTCTTTCTCCTCCTCTTCTATCCCCCCCGCCTCTTTCTCCTCTTGGTTCGTTCCACTGTCCACCTCTTCCACCTCCACCTCCACCTCTGGCTCTGCCTCCTCCTCCTCCTCCTCAATCCTTCCCACCACCTCTTTCTCCTCCTCTTCTATCCCCCCCGCCTCCTTCTCCTCTTGGGTCGTTCCACTGTCCACCTCTTCCACCTCCACCTCTGGCTCAGGCTGGGTTGATCCATTATACCCGTCGCAGGTGGTGGGGGGTGCGGGAGACGAGCCCGACAGGCAGCCAGACAGGCTGCTTTGTGTGACGTCGGCGTTGATGGTGGTGGTGTGATGGCTGTTGTTGTCGCCCTGTCCCTGTCCCTGCATCCCAAAGCCCTTCAGCTTCTGCAGGACCTCCTGGCACGCCCTCTGGGCCACCGTCGGGTCAATGATGAGATGATCCGCCGGCTCCAGGGCCACCACGGGTCCAAACTCAGGGGAGAGAGCCTCCGACGAGCTGCAGCCACTTTCGGTGCTCGCTGGGCCCAGGCTGGAGAGGCTGCCGGAGGGGGCCAGCGGGTGGTGGTGGTGGTGGTGGTGATGGTGAGGGGAGCATCCCGGGGAGGAGGAACAGGAGGAAGAGGAGGAGGAGGAGACGCAGGAGGCGGTGGAGGGCGAGGAGGGGCAGGAGGAGGAGAACATGGAGATGGAGGAGGTGCAGGGAGAGGAGGAGGTGGCGTTGCTGAGGCAGGCCTGGTGCTGGTGGAACTTTAGCTCCTCCATCAGCTGGGAGGGAGGCACTGCCACGGTCAGGTCAGCCATTGGCCAGCTGGAGGAGAGGAAAGAGGAGGAGAGGTGAGGAGAGGCGAGGAGAGGAGAAGAGAAGAGAGGAGAGGCGAGGAGAAGAGAGAAGAGGAGAGAGTAGAGGAGAGGAGAGGAGAGGAGAGGAGAGGAGAGGAGAGGAGAGGAGAGGAGAGGAGAAAGAAAGTGGGGGAAACATGAGGTAAAGAGGGAGAACCGTCCGGAAGATAGGATTGGAGAGAAAGAGAGAAAAACAGTTGAGAGGTTGAGTGGGAGGGACAGAGTGATGAGAGAGGATCGCAAAGAGGGAGTGAGAGAGGGAACAAAATGCATACAAGGAAAATGAGGGGTCATGGTGCGTGTGTGTAAAAGAGAGGTGGGGCAAAAAAAGAACGGAACATTTGTTGTTTATTTGGTTCTATGTATTAAAATTCCTGATCGGTTTACATGACAGCATAGAGCATATCCCATGGAAACCGTTCCTACAGCTAATAACTGTGAGAGATCACCCCTGGGGTGAATTTCTCAAAACAAAAGTTGCTTAAGTTACTACATTAGCTACTTTGTTGTTTTCAATGCATTTTCCCATTGGCAACTACCGAAGTTGCTAACAGGCTAACGACTTCTCTTTTGAGAAACTCACCCCAGGGACGGATCCAAAACAGAGACAGAGGTAAGACACTTGTGACCACAATTAGATTTCACAATTCATTTTAGGTAGTAACTGTCTTTGGTTCAACAGCACTTGGAGTATCTGCTGCCGTTGCCTTCTATCATCAATGTCTTTAAAAGAGGAAAAACCACCTGCAACACAAACACTGTTCATACAAACAATTGTTCCGTGTAGGCCTACTGCACTAGCTGCGCGCGTTTCTGCCAAACAGGTTTGTTTGGCTGTGGAGGTCGCCTACACGTGTGTTTCCTCTGCGCGCTTGCGTCATTACTGTAACTAATTATAACTACAAAGAGAGGCGGTAGGCTAGTGACAACAAGCACGATGATGATGATGATGATGATGATGATGATGATGAAATAAATAAGGATCTGGCCGAAATGATACTCGAAAACGGTTGTTTATGGGGGAAACCTAACAACTGAAAGTGCTAGGGATCCAGTTGCTGCATGGAAATTACCCGGTTTCTTCCTGAAACGGCAAGTTCTAGGAGGAAGAACTCAACATAATAACACATCCTCATACAGGCACATCCGTATTTCCTCCATAGGACAAGTATTTAATTATAATGCGCAACAGCATGTCTCTTTTGGTTTATATTAGAGCTACACGAGACTGGAATTGGAAAGGACCAGTTTGTTTGTGGGCAGCACTGCGCATTCAGGCACACTTGTGAATGTGACACGTGTGTGAGGGCACTATCGGTCACATCCTAGGGGGGGGGAACCATCCATATAAACATAATTCTGATTCAGTCTCCGGAAATCACGAAGCCCCCTACGCCAACCCACCGCATCAACGTATGAATCATGTCCGTCTATCTAGGCAGAGAAAGGCTACTACAACCAAAAGGAATGTGGGCGGGGGTCTTGATTGTTATCGTTTTGTAGCAGTGGTGGTTTCTTGGGTAGGACAATAAAACATAAAAAATAACCATTCGTTAAAAGCTCGAGGATCCAATTTGAACAAATACGAAAAACAAAACAAAACAAACCTAACTACCTGTGTACACGAAATATCGACCTTTATGCCTTGTGCCTCCTGTCACCGGTGACCACCCTGATAAAAACAAACTATAGGCCAACACCAATGCGGATCGCATTGATAGCCTATCTCTCGCGTAGCCTAGATCTAATAACTAGATAATTAATAGATGACTATAATTAATTTTCGCCCTATGTGTTTGGCAACCAGTGATTTGATTTCCAGTTTACACGTAGCAAATTGCAAAGTAGCTAGCCACCAGTTAGCAATTCAAAACATCGTAGAGCAAAGACAATTTCAACAAAACACGTTTCTATTACACTGTTATAAGATGATTTCTACATCGTAGTAACAAATTGTTCACTCATATATGTATGCTAACGCGTTGTATACTTCATAAATCAACATCTGGGTGAGGCTAGGCTAGCTTGTTGTCATTGTCACAACACTTCAAAAACATCTTCATCAGACATACAATCTTGTCATTATAACAACTGCATCTTACATCTTACCTGCTCGATCAGACTGAGAGTGTGTTTATCCCCGTGTATAAAGAGGCATTTGGCAAAGGAAGCGGCGGATCCCCAACTCGTCTCTCCTCTGAACAGCACAGCAGGGCTTCAACTCTGGACTGTGTGTCTTCTTGCATTGGAGAATGCGTCTGCGATGACGACAGTTCAGTGGGCGAGGTAAGCTGAGCTCGCTTCTCAGCTACAATGCCTGCCTGGAGAGGGCAACACTGCTTTAACACGTCAGCGGCCTCTCCCACTGATTGTGTTTGTTCTTATCGCCTTCTTTTATTATTAGCCTATTTCCGCGGTAAGCAGCCCGGGTCGTTGTTTCTTTATCTGCCTAGATTTTGGGAAACTCTGTTGCTGTCAAGATCATCTGATAAAGGGATAGGCAACTTTTATGATGAGGGTTTTTTTCCCATCGCCACCATCGGACAAGATGACCACAGATCTGACTGCAATTCGCATAATTTGAGGTGAAGTTGGCACTGACTGCCCATAATAGGCCTATT
The DNA here is from genome assembly GCF_034702125.1 of Engraulis encrasicolus. Lineage (NCBI taxonomy): Eukaryota > Metazoa > Chordata > Actinopteri > Clupeiformes > Engraulidae > Engraulis > Engraulis encrasicolus. The sequence goes on along the minus strand of NC_085876.1, from coordinate 22,754,834 downwards.
GTTTGGAGTAGTGTTGTCCAGCAATAGACCTAATTACAACAGATTGATTAGGCTAGTCGTTTAAAAAAAATGGATATGGTCATCACTTTTTCATGATTGTAGACCTAGGCCTACTGTTTTATCTATGGGCCGCACTGACTGAGGAGGCAGGCTGCATGTGGCCCCTGGGGCCAGTTGCCCATGCCTGATCTGAGATGCCATGATGCTTCATCCAGACTGTTTTTCTTTGTTTTAGGAGGATTCCATTTTTTGAAAGGACTGCAACGCCCCGGAAATTTGCCATGGATGCTGGAATGAAATGAAATCTCTCTCTCTCTCTCTCTTTCTCTCTCTCCGCACGTAGGCCTACGCACACACTCTCACACACACACACACACACACACACACACACACACACACACACACACACACACACACACACACACACACACACACACACACACACTAAAAAATGACACCTGTTGTAGGATAGTGATGCTGAATGTGTAAATGTTTTATTTCTATTTGTTTTTGGTCTTTTTAATTCAAAAAGAGATGGGAAATGTAAGAATCATTATTTGATGTAGCCAAGACTTTGGTCTAACTCTGTTTCTGTGTGAATTCTTGACAGTGGACACCTGCAAAGATACGAGAGTATTTTCTTACTCAACAATGTGATCCCTGTGTTTTTTTCATTCCTATCCATTCTATCACGATGCATTGCGATTCATGTACTACTGTGATACATTGCGATATTTACTTCAGTAAATGTGTAAAATACAGCTTATTTGTCAGCTGCTGTGTAGCACACACACACCTCAGCAATGCACCCAACATTTTCTCTGGTTTTACTTCAGACATTTGGGCTAATTTCGCCTTTAGTTTTGACCAGTTTAAAAATGCCCTGACGACTGTGTACTGAAAAAAATGGGGGAAAGGGCCCTGAGCATGCTTCAACGTATTACCAGTATGAAGAACAACATGAAAAACATGTAGCCTATCCCTGTTACAAATGAAGAGTTCAGATGCAAAACCCCCTAACTCCATTTCTGAAGACCTGCACTTCTATATTTTTAGAGAACCCAGTTGTTGGTTTGGTTTACATTCATGTACTCGATAATATATATAAATAGTTATATTACATTAATACAATTTAAAAATATGCAATTTTGATATCTTTGTATTAAATAAAAATGAATTAAGATTATTATCTGAAAAGGCACTTAGGGGGTTTTGCATCTGAACCCTTCAAATCTATTTTGTTTATTGACAAAATGCCAACAAGGATGCCTTAAAAGATGCCAAAAACGTCTTTAATAATTCTGAAGACAGTTATATCCACCAAAAATAAGAGAAATAGCCGCAAATTCCTAGCCCCATGAAAGAGTACTTTTGAATGGCAGCCTACATTAAGTAAGGAAGGAATTTGACAGCATCATGTTCATCACAAAATCTTTTCCCCTGACAGAAATTTTTGTGCATTCACAGACACAGGTCTTTATTTTGACACCCACGGGGAAAGGAGACAGAGAAAAGACAGACAAAAGAAGAGAGCATTAGCGATGTGATGACAACATTTTTTTGGCTTTCGTCCAACATGGCTCTTCTGTCTCTTGTTCATTCAGTTTCTTGTTTTGCATTAAAGGTACACTGTGCAGGAAATTGTCAAAAAAGGTACTGCAACTATGCTGCTCATTGAAACTGGGCTGCCTATTGCCAAATTTGATCTTTTCATGAAAGTTTACTAAGTAATAAACAAATATTTTCTAGTATGGCCCAAGTACAGTCATTTTGCAGCTAAAAATGGCTATTTCTGGAAATTCAAAATGGCGGACCATGGAGAAGATCCCCCTTTTCATGTATGAAAAGTGCAATTATTCCAGTCATAATGAATACTTAGAATTTGATGGTGCTGGTAAGTATTCATGAAAAAAGTAACATTAGTGAATGGGTAGCATGAATTCTGAACATAAACAACTAAAAATCTCACACAGTGTACCTTTAAAGGTATATCATTTTAGTCATTTATTTTCTAAATGTATGTTGCCCGTTCACACAAATGCAATTGTTTCATGAATGCAAATTAACCGATATTTACAGCTTCTGACCAAAGTACAGTAAGCTGACAATGTCTATAACTGGTAATTCCAGAATGGCAGACATGGAGAAGATCACCCTATTCACGGGTGCAAATTTGCTAGTTACAGTGAAAATATGGAATTTGACGGTGGTTGTAAATAGTCAAGAATTTTGTGAATGGGCAGCATACATTCCGGAAATAAACAGCTGAAAAATGACATACTCCACCTTTAAAGCTGCCTCTACATTGACCTGTGTGTCACCACCTCTTCTACCTCTTCTCTGCTTTTGGTCACTTTCTGCCAAAACGAAAGCCAAAGCCTCCCTTTTCCCTGTTGAAAGCCTGCAAGCCGCCAGCGATGGAGTGCAGTGCCTCGTTCCTCCTCTCCCCCTCCTCCTCCCCAGCATCCTGGAAGTGCAGCAAGTTCATGGAAGCCTCCGGAAGCGTTCCCAGCGGGAGCCGTTTCCCAAAGTCCTCGCTTCTCAAGTCCCGCCGCTGAGCGACCCCCACCACCTGCGGCTGTTCCCCCCAGCTCCTCTCCACCCCCTCACCCAGGCTCAGTCGCGCCACCTCAGGCACCAGGTCCCGGGTGAGCCCATAGGGCTGGAGCATGGCAGGCAGGCCCACCGCCGCCGGTGCATCCAGCTGTCGCAGGGCAGCCTCCCAGTCTGGGTCTCCGAGAGAGGCCAACAAGGAGATGGGCTGGGGGAAGGCATCGCTCCTTGGAGGACTGAGAAGAACCAGCATGGCCACAGAGAGCAGAGCAGGGGCCAACAGGGACGAACACGGAGGGACTGACAACGGCCTCATCTGGAGATTGGAAGAAACAAATGAGGACACACAAGGCTGGCAGGTTGTTCCCTGTTAGTTAACACTTAAATAAAATAATAATGTAAAATATTAGCGGCACAAAATCGTCATTAGTCTGTGGATTGACAATGTCCTCATCTGGAGATTGGGTTGGATATGATTGAGGACATGGTCCACTAGTTGCTGTCTCCTGGAGGTGTATGAAGTAGAAGTAGATAGATAGATAGACTTTTATTGTCCCCAAGTGGATATTTGTTCTCACCACTATCTGTCTTGTCACAGCCTAGCAGGCATACGTACATAAGGCATTCATAACAGGCATCTAAAACACCAAACACATTTACAGACAGCACAGAACACAACTTAATGACAGACACTATATACACAGGGTCAGATGCAGGGGGTCACTATGGGATGTTGTTTAGTGCAGTGATGGCATATGGTACAAAGCTTTTGTTGAAGCGTGCTCCCCTCTGACAAAAGCTTTGTAAATACTCTTACTCTTATTCGTAATTACAACACTAGTACATGATCTTACATAGTTTATATACCTGTTACACCAGTCCACTGCACCAAATGAGCTGGATAAACTAAAAAAAAAGACTACTACGGTACTTTTACTTAATACTCCTATGGCACAGAGAAGCCTGACAGGTTGGTGCTTTTTAGTTAAGACTGACAATACAATAAATGCAGCACAATTCAATGTTGTGGAAATGTGTATAATGGGTACTCAATCAAATAAAAGTCAGTCATAGTTAAACTGTAGACATCATTACAAGAGATGCACAGCTTACCTTGCTGAGGAGGGAAGTTGATTGGATCTGTTTTGTCTTCTGCTGGACCTTACCTTCTGCTAGTACAGTACTACTACTTC
>NC_085876.1:22743588-22748588 GCF_034702125.1 Engraulis encrasicolus | reverse complement strand
ATGCACCTCAATGTGATTAACAGTTATGTTAACAGTAATGTTAAAAACTAAAAATATGAAATGAAATAGAAGAGGAAAAAAATATATAATAAAATAGATAAGAGAAATGAATAATGATAAAAAAAACCTGCAATAACCTTAACCAGATGTTTCAGGAGGTTGCAGATGGGTAAAATAATAGGATGGCTTGTAGTAGGCTTGCAATTCATCTTTACAAAACTGCCGCACTTCAGCAAGGTTCCTGCAGATGTCTGGAGTGGTTCCGGGTTCCGGTGTGTCAGGACTTTGACTGGGCTATTGCAGAATGTGTTGTGTATTGTAGTAGGCTATTGTTTTGAAGCCATTCTAAAGTTGATTTGCTTCTAAAATAAGTAAAGGGTTAAAGGGGAAAAAAACTAGAATAGCGTATCTCTGTCTATAATATCTCTGTCGTAACTCTTTACTGGAGTGTGTTTACCACTGGGCAGGGCAGCTTTAAGTGACACCTTAGCAATTGAATTTGAAATCCCTCAAATTGTGTAATAGTCTTGTTTGTCTTAACTTCTGTATCAACGCAATAATAACACCAACACGTGTTAATAACACCAACACGTAATAACACCACATTATGTGATAATGTAATAAATTATTACATAATGCGGCAACAATTAACGCATTTAGTAATAATTTACTAACAATCTATTAGGCTATGTAGGCGAATAGATTTCTTGAACGCATTTTGTAACACCATTTTCCCATCTTGAAATAGGGCCTAAATGATTCAGAATGGAGAAGTTATTACAAAATGCGGGAGCTATTTTTTTTAAGGGAAATGTAAGAACATGGTAGCCTGATAAACCAGCCAGCGAGTGGCAGCATAGCCTCAGTAATGACAATAGATGTTAGCCATCACTCCTGTGGAAGGGATGATAGTCACAAGCCTGGCGACGCCATCCTATGTTCTCCACCCAAAGATTTTGGCTCCGCACATCGGAGTCAACAGTCGGCTTTTCACCCAGGGTAGATGGTCACTGCTCTCTCTCACACACACTCTTCGTCTAGATATCTAAGTGTTCATGTTAAATAGCTTTTCATAGGTAAGTGGTCAGGGCTTCAGACTTGTATCCTAAAGGTTGCCAGTTCGACTCCCAACCTGTCAGGTTTGTGGGGGGAGTACAGTAATTAATCAGTGTTCACCCCATCCTCCTCCATGACTGAGGTTAGGTACCCTGAGCATGGTACTGTCCCACCACTCTACTCCCTTGGGGGCTTCCCCCTTGCACGGGTGAGGCATAAATGCAATTTCGTTGTTTGCAGTGAGCACTGTGTGCTGTGTCACAATGACAATGGAACTAATCATTGCTAACAAAACTAACAAGAGGAACTAAGCATTGATTTTCAAAGGAAAATAAAGTTTCAAGTTCCTATATTAATTAAATATCACCCAGTAGAGCCTGTCTCCTCTTACAAATACCAAGACTTTTATCTTGACAACAAACTGGACTGGAAGGAGAACAGCAAGGTCATCTTTGAGAAGGCCCAGTCCAGACTCTTTTTTCTAAGAAAATGTAGGTCCTTTGACACATTTATGCACATTTTAACCGTTGCTATGCATTACCTTGACGATGGATATATTAATTGCACCAAAAAAGATGACAGACACGGTATACTGTAATTTACATTGCAAGTGATGGCCTGAGTGTCGTGACTCCTTTTGAACACCAGGGGGAGCTGTCGAACCCAAAGCAGGGTTTGGGAGTGGGAAATAAATCTGCGTGACCACCTGGTCAAAGGTGAACCGTGGCCATCTTGGCTGCAAGATTTTCCAAAGACATCAAAATAAAGTTCAAACAAATGTTTAAGTGTTTCTATTGCACAATGTTACAATCTATCTACACAAATAATGGCTGAGAAATGCTTAGGAGTGTCTGAAAATGTGTGTATGAGTACTTCATGTGAGGCTGTATGCATGCGTGCGTGTGTGTGTGTGTGTGTGTGTGTGTGTGTACGTGTGTGTGTTTGTGTGTGTGTGTGAGAAAGAGATTGAGAAAGAGAGAGAGAGAGAGAGAGAGAGAGAGAGAGAGAGAGAGAGAGAGAGAGAGAGAGAGAGAGAGAGAGAGACAGACAGAGACAGAGACAGAGAAGGAAATAGAAAAGAAAGAGAGAGGGAGCAGTAGGGATGGGAGGGTTTAGCGAGGTCAGAAAAGGGGGGAGAGAGACAGAGACAGAGGAAGAGACAGAGACAGACTCAAAGGCAGAAGGACGAGACATACTATTCCTAGACACAAACAAAGGAGACGAGGTTCTTGATGAAAAGTCATGTATTATTTATTCACAACCAAAAGCTCCTTGTGTATCTGCTCTGGCTTTTACTCTCTCTTACTTACACACACACACACAAAAGCTTTCGGCTTTCTCTCTCTCTCTCTCACACACACACACACACACACACACACACACACACACACACACACACACACACACACACACACACACACACACACACACACACACACACACACACACACACACACACACACACACAGATCTTACAGAACGATTCGGAGCCAAGAGCATCCTTGTGCATTGCAATATTACAGAACCAAAGAAGCCCTTTAAGACCTGAATTAGGAAGTTTCAGTACAACAACAAAAGGAAAATTAAAACAAAACCATAAATTCATTATTATTTCATCCTTTTCGTTTCATAAAGGAAGTTTGGCACACGTCAGTAACTGTCTCTGGCATTTCCATATACATAGATAGATGCACATAATTTTGGTAAAGTGTTGATAGTATTTAATATCTCTTTAAATGTATATACTGTAGGCCTATATATTTTTAAAACATTCTCTCTCTCTCTCTCTCTCTCTCTCTCTCTCTCTCTCTCTCTCTCTCTCTCTCTCTCTCTCTCTCTCTCGGGGTCTCCAGCTGTATTGCACATGGAAGCAGAACTCTTGAATTCTAGAATCTGCAAAGGCAACCTTGGTGCTTCCTCCTCCTCCTCTACTCCTCCTCTTCATCAGTCCACTTCATTAACAGTCCACGGAAGGAACCAACTCGCGTGTGTGTGTGTGTGTGTGTGTGTGTGTGTGTGTGTGTGTGTGTGTGTGTGTGTGTGTGTGTGTGTGTGTGTGTGTGTGTGTGTGTGTGTGCGCGGTTCTGTAAGAGATGGGTGTATGGCTTTTTATTTATGATTGAGTATGCATATTTATTGCTTCTTATTGGTGTGCATTTGTGTTTCTGTGCGTGTGTGTGAGTGTGTAGTTGTGTGTGTGTGTACATGTACTGTATGTATGTGGGCATTTGAAGTGAGAAGACTGGAATTGTTGGGCAGCAAAAAGAAGAAGAAAAAGTGATTATGCACCGACTCCATAAAATAATGTCACTGATATCGAAGTGGCTTCATTGGTGACGATAATGCTGCTTGTCACCATAGTAACTGAGGACACTAGTGGCTTGTCACCGCTCGTGCTTGGGCCCGACGTCACCGCGGTCTACGTGTGTGATGCCGCTGGCATGGCGACCGTTGGTCTCCTTGGGGACGATGTCGACGTAGAACTCGGCCACCACAGGGCAGCTCTCAGAGGCCACGCCTCCCCACGACCAGCCGTCCGGGATCCAGGGGTTGGTCAGACCCTCACGCACCACAGTCACATGACCTGAGGGGGGCGACACGCAAAAAACACACACACACACACACACACACACACACACACACACACACACACACACACACACACACATACACATTATTATAAGGTAGGGGATCTAGAGATTGGTCAAGGCCCTAGGCTAGCGCACCACTGTCACATGGCCTGAAGAGGGCGACACACACACACACACACACACACACACACACACACACACACACACACACACACACACACACACACACACACACACACACACACACAAACACAGAAATATACTGTACATTAATACAAGGTAAGTATACACTGCACAGCAATAATGACTACACCGTTTTTTGAACAATATTTCAATTAACAAAGTTATTTTCAAAATGTGCACGTAAGTAACATCTGTGAAGCTTACCACAGAAAAGTGAGTTTAATAATACAACAATTAAAATATGACATAATTAATAATGTAAAAAATGACATGAATTACATGGTGGTGCAAAAGTGAGTACACCCCAGTCTCTTCAAAAGTCCAGATCAGGTGTCATACGTTATCACAACGTGAATCATTCTCACGTCTTCAAAAAATCAGCCTTGGCCATCGGACCCATCTGTCCTACAGTTTTGGACCACAGTACATAAGGGGTGGGTATCGCCAACCACCTCCCGATACGATACGCATCCCGATATAGGGGTCACGATACGATACATCGCGATATATCATGATACATGTGTATCGCAATATTTTAAACTTTCATTTTAGGTTTTGAAGGACCAAATCTTACTTTTTTCTGTAGAGCAACAATTACACTGTAGTGAATGTAAAAGACTGCCTTCACAAAACGGTAGGTCTGACAGTTGCTGTGTAGCATTCAAAATTGAATTTATGCTATTAAATGAAGTATCGATACTGACACCTCCGATACGATACGCGTATCATGAAGAGGCCTGCGACGATATATCCCGATACCGATATTTTGAACACACCCCTAGAGTACATACATGTCTACACTGACAGGTAAAGCTTTGATGCTCTTCTAACAGCATCAACCTTTTTGTTGTCATTTTTTTCTTTGTCAGGCCTGTTGTCCTTTCTCTTCCATGTGGTGTCATTGCTTACAGCAGGAAACGGGAAGGGGTTTACTCAGTGAAATACTGTTTTAAAGCCAACTGAACTTATGAGCTCTTAAACTCTGAGACTGATTGAATGCTTCCTCAATTACTACAATGTAGCTTTCCGCTGACACTTGCTTTGGGGTGCACTCATTTCTGCACCACCCTAATTTGCCCTAAACTGAAAAATATGTAATATGTAAATATGTCATGTTATAAAACATTCTTTTATTTTGTACGTTCAACATACATTGTATTAAACATAGTC
>NC_085876.1:22728588-22733588 GCF_034702125.1 Engraulis encrasicolus | reverse complement strand
TCCAAGCTCCCGCCCTTGGCTTATGTTTATCGCTACTCATTCGGCCACCCCTAGAGAAAAGTGACGTTTTCCAGCCGCAACCTTTTGGGGTGCATTTTCCGTTCAACACCGTGAAGGCAAATGAGAAATTGACTTATGAATTGTACTTATGCAAGATACTGACGTAAACTTGTCTCGCCAATGACGACATCATTAGGGAACAAGCATAAGGGAGGACTGGAGTTAGGTTAATGATCATGAACCCAAATACCAGGCTACGGGAAGGCAAGTCGATCAGAGGCAATCAAGACTCGCTTTCATGTCACTCTGTGTGCTCTTCTGTCATGGACAGAAATCTATAAATCTTTTGGACATCCTTCATGGGCGCAGGTGCGTCAACGGGATAGTACCGCACTCTCGATTGAACGCTAAACAAAACTGTGCGAAATAGAAAAAAAGACGCAGGTGCTACAACCACATCTATTGCCACTACTGTGTTAATTAAGTGATCACCAGCAAGGGAAAACGAATAAGCAATGCTTTTATAAATGTATAACCCAGGGGGAAAAAGTGTAATTTAAAGTTATTTAATTTAGTGTCAAGAATGTTCTTGCCAGTAGGCTACCACTGTCATTGAAGGCAACAAAATTGTGTGTAGCATTGTGTATAATGTGTGTGTGTTTCTTTTTTTAAGATGATGGCACCATTGGTGGAGGGTCCAAGAAGGCAGGGCAGCGGCAGCAGTGTCGACGGCAGCAGCAGAAAAGTGGATGCCAGCACCCAGACTGATCCAGTACTACCGGAACTTAGAAGTCAGGGTACCGTGACTGAGGACATTTACAACTGGCAAAGTGTCATTAATGACCACTCCTACAGCACATTCCTTGATGATTTCAGTCTGGAGAACATCACAACACCAAGGGCTTCATCACCACAGGAAAGTACAGCATCACTCTCTTCGATGAGTGAGGAGTCAGTCCATGAAGACATGCCTTTGGATGATTTTGAATTTTCACTGAGTGAAGAAGATACAGACACTAGTTTTATCGATGAAGAGGATGAGGAGGTCAGTGTCTCCAGTGACCGAAAGAGCATTGTCTCGATCGACTGAACATCTTTTGAAGCTCTTCAATGTGTGCCACTGGGAGAACTGTGGGAAGTGTTTAGTGCAACCACCTGAGGTTCGCAGAATTGGTTTCGGAATGAGAGTTGTTACAGAGTGCATTGATGGCCACACTTACAACTGGACTTCCCAGCCCCTTTTGCGAGGTGTCATGGAATGCAATGTCTCCATCCCTACAGCTGTGTTTGTCACGGGAAATGAATGCACTCCATTCATGGAGGTCTGCGAGGCTCTTCAGTTGGATAGCCTCTCAAAGAGGCAGTGGTTTAACATCCAGAAAGCCTATGTCATCCCAGTTGTCAATGAGACATGGTGTTTGCATAATGATGCAGTAATGAGCACAGTGAGCGAGGAGCCCTTGATGGTATCAGGAGATTCACGTTACGACAGCCCAGGTCACAATGCATCATACGGCACATACTCCCTCATTGACACCAAGTCTGGTGTAGTCGTGGCCCAGGAGACCGTAAATGTTGCTGAAGTCAAAAACAGCTACTGGCTTGAGGTGGAGGGCCTACATCGATGCCTTACCAAGCTCATTGAGCATGGCATTTCAATCTCAGTCTTGGCAACAGATTGCCACCCATCGGTTCAAAAAGTGATGCGGGAGGAGTATGGTGGCATCAAACACCAGTTTGACTTATGGCATATTGCAAAAAACCTGAAGAAGAGACTGCTGAAGTGCCAGGACGAGCAACTTCTTGAGTGGGCGAGGATGATTGCTAATCACTTATGGTACTGCGCCATGACATGCAACGGAAGTGCCACCAATCTGAAGGAGAAGTGGATATCTGTGCTGCACCACATCACCAACGTCCACTGCTGGACATCGGGGGAGACAATTAGAAGATGTGACCACCCACCGTACACTGCAGAAGATGAGAAGAAACGGCCATGGCTCAACCCCCGCTCAACTGCATTTGAACGCCTCCAGAGTGTAGTGTTGGACAAACTTCTGCTGAAAAAGCTTGAGCACGTCACAGAGGGCATTCATACAGGAAGACTTGAGTGCCTACACTCTGTCTACACAAAGTATGCAACCAAGCGGAAGAAGTATTTGAAAGACAGCTTTCAGGCTCGACTCCGTGTGGCTGCCCAGCCCAGCATAGCCCAGCCCAGCCCAGCACCGCACCGCACCGCACCGCCCAGCCCAGCTCAGCCCAGCACTGCAACGCCCAGCACCGCACTGCAACGGCCAGCCCAGCCCAACACCGCACTGCACTGCCCAGCCCAGCGTAGCCCAGCCCAGCCCAGCACCGCACCGCACCGCACCGCCCAGCCCAGCTCAGCCCAGCACTGCAACGCCCAGCACCGCACTGCAACGGCCAGCCCAGCCCAACACCGCACTGCACTGCCCAGCCCAGCGTAGCCCAGCCCAGCCCAGCCCGGCACCGCACCGCACCGCACCGCACCGCACCGCCCAGCCCAGCCCAGCCCAGCACCGCACCGCACCGCACCGCACTGCAACGGCCAGCCCAGCCCAGCACTGCAACGCCCAGCCCAGCGTAGCCCAGCCCAGCTCAGCCCAGCACTGCAAAGCCCAGCCCAGCGTAGCCCAGCCCAGCTCAGCCCAGCACTGCAAAGCCCAGCCCAGCCCAGCCCAGCCCAGCTCAGCCCAGCACTTCAAAGCCCAGCCCAGCCCAGCCCAGCACTGCAAAGCCCAGCTCAGCCCAGCCCAGCTCAGCAACGCCCAGCCCAGCCCAGCCCAGCACTGCAACGCCCTATATTGCAACGCCCAGCCCAGCGTAGCCCAGCCCAGCACCGCACCGCCCAGCCCAGCCCAGCCCAGCACCGCACCGCCCAGCCCAGCTCAGCCCAGCACTGCAAAGCCCAGCCCAGCCCAGCCCAGCCCAGCACTGCAAAGCCCAGCCCAGCTCAGCCCAACCCAGCAGAGCCCAGCCCAGCTCAGCCCTGCACTGCAACGCCCAGCCCAGCGTAGACCAGCCCAGCGTAGACCAGCCCAGCCCAGCGTAGACCAGCCCAGCCCAGCCCAGCGTAGACCAGCCCAGCCCAGCGTAGACCAGCCCAGCCCAGCGTAGACCAGCCCAGCCCAGCCCAAATCTCACCAGCGTAGCCCAGCCCAACACCGCACCGCACTGCAACGCCCAGCCCAACCTTGACGCGATCCCCACATATCTGCTAAAAAACATACTTGGTTGCTTAGCAGCACCTTTACTGCAAATTGTTAACACCTCTATGCTTACAGGCATTTTTCCAAGCTCATTCAAAACAGCCATGGTAAAGCCACTCCTAAAAAAAGACAAATTTAGATCAGAATTATTTTAAATAACTACAGACCTATATCAAACCTCCCCTTTATAAGCAAGGTACTAGAAAAAGTTGTATTTAAACAGCTTAATCAACATCTGGCTGGGAATGATATCTTGGAAAAATTCCAATCAGGCTTTAGAGCCAACCATAGCACTGAAACAGCACTAACCAAAATAATAAGTGATCTTAGGCTCAGCACTGCCGCTAACAAAGTTTCAGCACTTATCCTCCTCGACCTTGAATTTGAGTTTGACATCCCTGCAATAGACCATAACATAGTAATTGACCGCCTTGAATCTTGGGTAGGACTGTCCGGCCACGTCTTAGAGTGGTTCAAAACATATATTACAGGAAGGCAGTTTTTTGTCACCATCGGAGAATACGTCTCCAACAAGTATGATGTGCCTTTTGGAGTTGCTCTCCTCTTCTCTCTATATATGTTGCCCCTGGGCTCCATCATCAGAGAGCACAATGTTGATTTGCATAGCTATGCCGATGACAATGGTCTTTCCCCTAGTTATATCTCTAACATGCTCTCTTTTTATGCCCCTGCTCGAGCTCTCAGGTCCACTGATGCCAAGCTGCTAAGGACCCCCACCCCCCTGCAAAAGAAGATCAGCGACGCCGCGTTCGTTTGCTATGCGCCCTAGAGATGGAACGCCCTCCCCATCGAGATCCGATCAGCCACCTCCGTCGACTCCTTCAAGAAGCAGCTGAAGACCCACCTCTTCATCCTTGCCAACTCCTAGCTGCCAAGGCGTCATAGTGTCCCAGCTGCCGCAGCGTCCTTACTGCTCACAACCAGCCCTGGCAGGGGGCTCCCCTAGGTGGCCGCTGGTCTCTGCCTGAGGTTTCTTCCTGACTATAGGGGTTTTTTTTTCAGACCTCACTGAGCTTTTTCCCCCCCCTACAAACTATGATTCAAGCGAAAGGGAGTTTTTCCTCACCCCTGATGCCACCAGGGGCCGCACCTGAGCGCCCAATCTCTGTGTGACTATCTATGACTTATGCTAGGCCCAGCCACTATACAAATACAATTATTATTATTATTATTATTATTATTATTATTATTATTATTATTGTTTTTAGTAACTTGTGCTGATGAAAAAAGAAATTACAAATATGTGAAATACTTAATGTAAATATTAATTACTAATACATGTAAACTGTTTAAACAACTAATTGTTTGGTTGGCAATGAATAAAGTACACAGCAGAATTATTCATAGCTTGTATATATACCATTTTTTATTTCCTAAATCACATGTTATAAAATTCAAAGCCACAGTACTGTGGGGAGGGATAAACAGCCCGGATGGCACCGACAACACAGGCTGGTAGTGGAATCCTGTTCCTCCTCCCCAGGTGACCCCTGGACCATAGGCTGAACTGCCTATAAGCTGTAAGCCTGTAAAGACTGGCAGAAAGAAAGTACATCACTGTCTAGTAGAAACTTTGTATCTCCACTATTTAGTTATTTAATTCATTCTCTATTCATCATGAAATATAAATCAGTAGCCTACCCTACTGGGCCTACTGGTGAGTCTCCATGTCTATAGCCCGTAGGCTATGATAAACTCTGTTATAACCAAGTTTAATGTTGAAATTATGTATTTTGAAAAAAAGTG
>NC_085876.1:22693588-22698588 GCF_034702125.1 Engraulis encrasicolus | reverse complement strand
CCCGTTTAAAAACGGAGTGAATTTGGTAAATGTTAAAGGGTGGCACAATATGCTTGACATTTTGAATGGCAGTGGATGGGCTATTTTAGCAAAATCCTTGAAAAGTGTGTTTTTACACCATTTTGGAGAGAATCATTTGGAAGAATGCTCCAGTTCCCTTAACACTTTCCAAAATTTGAAATTTCCTGTGTCTGTTTTTATAGCATTTCTTCATTTGCTAATCATGCACAGACTAAGCTAAAAATGCCCATTCACTACCATTCAAAATGTCATGCCTATTGTGCCACCCTTAAACATCAATTAAATTTGCCAGAAATTTACAAGGGAGCTGTGATAGTGCAAATGAACAATACTGCAAGAGCAGAGTGGGAAATTGCAAAGTTTTCATTTTCGAGGGGCGTTTGATGAACCCTCCTCTCCTCCTCATGGCACTCTCACCCCTCCGCTCCTCCTCATGCCTCACTTACCCCTCCTCTACACTCTACTCTATGCTCAATGATAGATAGACATGCCATGTGAAGGGAGTGCACATTTTTTTTTTCCATGTCTCTTATGCTTTTATGTTTTATATGTTTGTATGTTTTTTTCGGTGTGTGTGTGTTCTCTATGTTATGTTGTATGGGTATGTGAGTGAGTACTGTATGTTATGCAGTGATTGTTGAAGCCCAAGACAAATTTCCCCTCCTGGGACAATAAAGTACACTCTAACTCTAACTCTACAGTGCTCCTCATGGCACAGCCACCCCTCCTCTCCTCTGGGGCAGCATGACAAAGCAACTCTGTCACCTGTGACCTGCATCGCTTTTGGGGACAGTCCTGTCCTCCTGACCTGGGTGACCACAGACAAACCTGGACACAGCCAACGGGATTGGCTTGAGTTCACCGAGGGCCACCGTGATTGGCTGAAGACCAGTGAGGACGATGACACGGCTGCACAGGCCACCAATCAGAGGCCAGCCAAGTGGTCATGTCACCGGTCCACAGCTACAGACAGCGGTGTGTGTGTGTATGTTTGTGTGTGTGTGTGTGTGTGTGTGTGTGTGTGTGTGTGTGTGTGCAGGGAAGCCGACAGGGGAGGACAAAGGGGGTCACTTGCCACGGGCCCAGGGAGACAGGGGGCCCAGGGTTGGATCCTGATTACATTGTATTGATTGGGTATGGGGCCCTTTCAGATGTTTTTGTCCCAGGCCCAGCAAAAGCTGTCAGCAGCCCTGTGTGTGTGTGTGTGTGTGTGTGTGTGTGTGTGTGTGTGTGTGTGTGTGGTGTGTCTGTCGGAGGTCCAAAGTGCTTGTCTTAGCCTACTAGTCAGGTCGGCAAAAACCTTATTGGCTGCAGAGACAGAGGTGTTCACTGTGCAGGCAACAATACTCAACTCTCTACTATACTGCCTTCTTTTTCATTCCATTGCAATATTAAGCAGACACTTTTATCCAAAGGGAGCCACAGAAGGGGACATAAAGAGCAACAAAATGTGGTGGAAATACTGACTGCCTTTTCACTAAATATATTTTAAACCCTTTCCATTTTTCCTCACTGTAGATTTTTTTTTCTCCAGATTTGAATCTTGTGTCAGTGTGTTGGATTATATCACGTTTTAGGTTTTTTGTTTATCTTCATGTCTTTGTGGTTTAGATGTGTGAGTGTGAGTGTGAGTGTGTGTGAGTGCGTGCGTGTGTGTGTGAGGTGTTCCCCCCTGAGTTTATGTTATGCCATCCCTAGCCTCACAGCAGCCAGGGCCATCTGATAGCAGTGGTCATGGGGTGTTTCACATTCAAACACACACACACACTCACACACACACACACACACACACACACACACACACACACACACACACACACACACACACACACACACACACACACACACACACACACACACACGGCCAACAGTGTGCCCGAGAACTGTGGGAAAGGTGAGAACGATGGTGTGGGAACCATAATCAAATCGTTCACATACACACACGCCCAATCCCCATCTCTCTTGCACACACACACACACACTCCAAATCATTTGAGTATTTGATTCTACACTACAAGTTACTATTCATAACGGAACTCAGAACATACTGACCAATATGTCATATGCTTTCAGAATACACAAGAGTGCACCCACACAATTCACACACATGGTAAGACACAAACCCACTGATGTTATTGCAATATAACAGTATTATATTATCATTTGTATGAATTAAGAGCAGAAGCCTGTGTGTACATATCTGGCCGAACCACTGGCTCTCTGTACATACTGGTACTGTAATAGCAGTGCACCGTAGTGTGGCCCTTTGCATCTACTGCCCTCTGCTGGTCATGAAAGGAGCTAACATCATGCCATATTGCACACAGTGCTCTCTGTGAGCACAAATTATACATTGCATTTATCTGACGCTTTTATCCAAAGCGACCTACGATTATTTACAGGGTATGGGATACAGTCCCTGGAGCAGTATGGGAATAGGTCTTGCTAAAGGGGACTTCAGCGATGAATGGAGGTGGGTCAAAGACGTATTTGTCATTCAGTGTTACGGACACCTTCCGCCGACTGTAACTGCAAAAAAAAACATGATTTTAAAATTGTTTCAAGTAAATGGATGACAGCCGAGGCTTTCATGAATTCCCTGTAACAATAAATAAATAAAAAGGGTCATGTTTTTCACAGTTACAGTCAGCAGAAGGCATCCGTAACACTGAATGACAATGCCATTTTGCACGTCTTTGACTCAGGTGTAGGGAGAGGTACCGTAAATCGAACCTACAACCCTCTGAACTTCAGACCATTAGGCCATGGCTGCCCCACAGCCATGTATGAGCGTGCGCACACACACGCACACACAAACACACAAAGACAGCCCTGTGTGGTAATGTCCCATATTTATTAAAGTGTTGGTTCTGTACAATAGGAACACCAGAGTAAAGACACGTCATATAAAAACTCCTAAAGACCTGACATAGAACAGAAGTACATAGACCTGCCATTGCAGTACATAGACCTGACATAGCGGTACACATAGACCTGCCATTGCAATACATACAGAGTCATCAAAAGCTAAAATGAACCTGACAATGGCCAACTTTGGTTGTGCACAGGCAGGCGCGCGCGCACACACGCGCGCGCGCACACACACACAGACACACACACACAAACACAGGTTCAAGCAGAGTGAGTCGGGGGGAGCACATATAATAGGGGTGGTGGGGAGGGTGTAAAAATAAAGATGGCGGATTGCAACAGCTTAACAGTGG
Organism: Engraulis encrasicolus; assembly: GCF_034702125.1. Lineage (NCBI taxonomy): Eukaryota > Metazoa > Chordata > Actinopteri > Clupeiformes > Engraulidae > Engraulis > Engraulis encrasicolus. Next base: position 22,695,343 of record NC_085876.1, on the reverse strand, counting down.
AAGACATGAGATACACGAAGAGCTGAACTGCTGCTGCTGTTCGGCTAACACCAGTACGAGTTACACCCATCAACGCAGATAGAAACGTGTCTATGGCTGCATCCATATACACATAGAAACCTAGATATGAACACTAGATATATACCACGTCGACCACTCTTTTGTATTGGGAACGAATGGCTGGAGTCAGATCGCCACGTTTTAAAGAAAACACAAACAACCGTTTCAAATGGGTGCTGGACTAGCAAAGTCAACTGGAACAACAAAACTAAATGTTATGTCTGCAACATGTCTCTACTTTTTTTAATGTGACTTTTCAGAGCAGCATGTGATGCAGATTTTTTGTCGTTCAGTTTAGCCTAATCAGTGCTAAGGCGATACGATACGCACATTATCCTGTAGGTAGCGGTAATGCAACCTCTATAACAAACACAGAATACTGCGCCAATGTTGCCAGATTTGGAAATTTCCTGCCCAATTGGGCTGCTTAGGAGGGCTGTCTGCGGGTAAAAATGGGCAAAAATGACATTTAGGCCGGTTTTTCTGCAATTTTATGGCCATACAAATCAATAGAATTTATTTCAAATTGAGCGGGATTCAGTGCTTACAGGCGGCGGGTTTTGAGCATTTTTTGGGGCTGGATGTCATCTGGCAACCCTGGTCACGCCAAAGGGCTGAACATGGAATCTAGTGTTCCTATATGGGTTACGTGACGCATCCATAATGTAATACATAGAAACATGTTTATGGTTACACCTGCACAAGTTTCATCCATAAACACATGTTGAACATGTCTACGGTTACATCCACATAAGGGTCAATGACTTTTTAGATGTAGCACCCATCAGGGTGGTGCAACTACAGCTAACGCCACTATCGTAGGGATTGAATGATTTTGTTTATTTGTTTTTAGCAGATTATCTAAGAACCATATTCATTGCAGTGCATTTATTACCAAATGCTAATTAATTATGGCCATTAGCTGTGGTTCTTCCACCTGATGTCTGAGTCCAAAATAATGTCACTGACCCATACACAGGTGACACCAGCTGAATGTACTGTACTGGAGTGGGGGAGAGGAACTTTCAGTTGAAATGAATGGTAATGCAGAGTCATTGTGTTCAGTGAAGAGAGATCCTGAGCTAGACCGCCGCATCCCAGTGTCTATGTAACGGAGGCTAACTAGCAGAGTTGGCGTGGAACGTTAGTAAACCTCCCTCCCGAAAGCCTCATACAGTGTCGATGTCGTTGGGCTGGGGGACTGGTCCTTTAGTCCAGCGGTATCGTACTGTGCCTCCCATTTCCGGACCGTTGTAGTTGACGAGGTCGCAGGTTTGCGGCCCCGAGGGGGACGAACAGGTGCAGGAACTCCTTCGTCACATCTAACACCTCAACATTTTACAGGTGTTCCATCGAACTTACATTGTCCGTGCACAAGTGGGGGTTAACCACTAGGCTAATCGTTGACCTAAAGTGAGGCAAACTCAAGATCTTATTTGAACGACCTTGACATTCACCATGAGCCAGTGGCTTAAAACGAATGTTTAAAACAGGGGTGTCAAACTCCAATTCACAGTGGAACAAAATCAAAATCTGGGACAAAGTCAACGGTCGAACAACAGCAAAAAAAGGCTTAATTGTGCATGCACACACGTAATATTCAAAGGCAAATTTCACAACATTCTCATGGTATATAGTAGATCAAATGTGCCTGTAGATATTATTGTGTTGTATTTGAGTGTGAGGTGAGGTGTT
>NC_085876.1:22673588-22676088 GCF_034702125.1 Engraulis encrasicolus | reverse complement strand
ATGTTTAGGGTCATTGTAATCATGGAAAGCAACACAATGAAAATCAATGGAGTTCAATGAGAGATGGTGACATATTCGCTATTCGTAGAGCAATACATGTTTAACTTCATGATTTAATCAATGATAAAAGCCCTCAAACACCTGCAGCATGCATGCAGCTCCTCATAAGATGTATCTGTACCATGGTTCACTTTATGCACCATTTCTCTTTTTTCATATTCTTCATCTCCAACACCATAATTTTTGATGCCATCAGTTCTAAAATGGTTGATCTTGGGATCTTGACTTCAGAGTATGAGTCCCATTAGTCTTCATTTTTGTCAGAATTAGGCCTGACATACTCTTGGCTGGCTTTTTTGAGACAGGACAGTGGGAGAGACTTCTTTGGTGTTAAAGGTGAAGAATTTGGAAAAATACATAGTGCCTAAAGTCAAACATGGGAGGGGATACAGCTCTTATGTGGAGCTGCATGCATGCTGCTGGTGTGTGAGGGCTTTTATCATTGATTACATCATGAAGTTAAAAATGTATTGCTCTACGAATAGCAAATATGTCACCATCTCTCATTGAACTCCATTGATTTTCATTGTGTTGCTTTCCATGATTACAATGACCCTAAACATACACCTAAGGCCAAAGTTGATTTTCTAGAGAGGTGTGAGTGAATCAGTGATTAAGTATGACACCCGATCTGCGTATTTGAAGTGTTTTGAAGTGACTTATCTGCTCTTTTTCACATTATGTTCGATAGGCGACAAAACTTTCGTCTTGTGAAAAACTGCCCTGTCTGTGGTCATTAAAGGGTCAATCTTTTTTTGGTGCATGACATTTAGTTTTGTACATTCATTTTCATTCGAGAGGGTTGTAGCTTTCATATGAGTGACTTCTGAAGCCAAGTGATTAATTGAAAGTCAGGTTATTAGCTGTTATTCCAAACAGATGGGTAGGCGACAACTCTTTTGGAGGCGAGTGTACATCACAACACACACACACCCCAAGATGAGACAATAGACACAACATACACACACAAGCCCGAGACAAGTCAACAGATGTAACATGCGCGCGCGCGCGCGCGCGCGCACGCACACACACACACACACACACACACACACACACACACACACACACACACACACACACACCACACACACACACACACACACACACACACACACACACACACACACACACACACAACACACACACACGCACACACACACACACACACACACACACACACACACACACACACACACACACTCACACACACACACACACAGAATATCCCTAGACAAGACTACACAGATGACTGTGTGAATTCCACTCCCATGAACATCCATGACTAACCTGTTGAGGTGTAATGGTGGAATTATTTAATCTCAGGGAGTGAGAGAGTGAGAGAGAGAGAGAGAGAGAGAGAGAGAGAGAGAGGGAGAGGGAGAGGGAGAGGGAGAGGGAGAGGGAGAGGGAGAGAGAGAGAGAGAGAGAGAGAGAGAGAGAGAGAGAGAGAGAGAGAGAGAGAGAGAGAGAGAGAGAGAGAGAGAGACACAGACACAGACAGAAGGAGAGGGAGAGGGAGAGGGAGAGGGAGAGACATTTAAAAAGCCTTTTATTAACACCATTCAGCCATCATTGGCACAGTACAGCCACTGCTCAAAAGCAGACCAACACCCCCCCTATATGTTCACAATCAGCTCTCCGTCCCCCCCAACCTCACACAACACACCCTCCATACAACAAACATTTGAAAATTTCACCAAATCATTGACCCAGTGATAATACATGCATTCCACCTTGATGCGACTTTTCGCCATTCCCAAGAAACCCTCTAAAGGGAGAGAGAGACAGAGAGAGACAGAGAGAGAGAGAGAGAGAGAGAGAGAGAGAGAGAGAGAGAGAGAGAGAGAGAGAGAGAGAGAGAGAGAGAGACGGCTGTAGGAGGACAGACAGAGACACAGACAGAGACACAGACAGAGACACAGACAGAGACACAGACACAGACACAGAGAGAGGGAGAGAGAGAGAGAGATATGAGAATCTGCCATTCATGAGAGAGGTGAGACTGAGCCAGAATGCGTGAGGAAAGAAAATACAAGACGAGTCTTCACGCTGAACTGCTGACTGTGTTCATCTGGAACTTTCCCAGACGTTGTTTTCTGTCTGAGAACAGATGTGCGAGTGTGTGTGTCAAGTTGAGTCACTCATTATTATGTTTGCATGTTTTGATGACACAGTAAGCTGACCATACTGTATATGTCTATAAAAAGCAATTGTAGAATGATTTTAAAAAGTTTACTTATTTACCAAGGCTCTATTATTCAGGCTTAGCTATTTTGAGCTAGCAAGCTAGCAAACTTCCTATCAGGTAAAACATTCCAAAATTGAACTGATGGAGCCTCACCAGTCACCATATTACTACATTTTCTAGTTAGATGATCTTTTGTGCGCATCATCCTGATACTGTGTAGGCTGATCACATAGGCAATCTCTGGTTGAGCAT
>NC_085876.1:22663588-22666088 GCF_034702125.1 Engraulis encrasicolus | reverse complement strand
GAGGTAGCAGAAGTTGTTTCGCCATGAAGTCGCTTTATTCGCTCGGGACGTGGCATCGACATGTTTGATTTACCTAATCACATAATGTCCATAGAGAAAGGGATCACAGAGAGGATGATAGAGAGATGAGGAGGAGAGATGATGTGGGGTGGAGAGGGGGATAGAGGTAGAAGAGGAGAGGGGGATAGAGAGATGATGAGGATGAGTGAATGTACCTGCACAGTCTTCTTGATGTGGTGGGAGGAAGGAGGGGGGTCCAGAGAGAAAGGGATAAGAGAGGGAAGGAGAGGGGGATATAGAGTTGCTGTGAGGAAGAGAGGGGGATAGAGAGAGATGATGAGGATGAGTACCGGCACAGTCTTCTTGATGTGGTGGGAGGAAGGAGGGGGTCCAGAGAGAAAGGGATAAGAGAGAGAGAGAAGGAGAGGGGATAGAGAGTTGCTGTGAGGAGGAGAGGGGGATAGAGAGAGATGATGAGGATGAGTACCTGCACGGTCTTCTTGACGCGGTGGGAGGGGCCAGGGTACTTGGAGGAGTAGAGGTCCGTCAGGAAGAGAGAGTTGATCAGAGTAGACTTACCCAGACCAGACTCACCTGGGAGAGGGAGAGAGAGAGAGAGAGAGAGAGAGAGAGAGAGAGAGAGAGAGGGAAGAGAGAGAGAGAGAGAGAGAGAGAGAGAGAGAGAGAGAGAGAGAGAGAGAGAGAGAGAGATAGAGAGGGAAGAGAATAGAGAGAGAGAGGGAAGAGAATAGAGAGAGAGAGGGAAGAGAATGGAGAGATAGAGATAGAGAGAGAGAGAGAGAGAGAGAGAGAGAGAGAGAGAGAGAGAGAGAGAGAGAGAGAGAGAGAGAGAGAGAGAGAGAGAGAGAGAGAGAGAGAGAGAGAGAGAGAGAGAGAGATGAATAACATTATCAAATTTTATCCAAACCCACAGTCAGATTTTTGGCATTCTTTCTCGAGCGCCTACGGTCACTCACACACACACTCACACACACACACACACACACACACACACACACACACACTCACACACACACACACTCACACACACACACACACACACACACAAATTCATACACACAGGCAAACACTCACACTCACAGACACAGACACAGACACAGACACAGACACAGACACAGAGACAGACACACCGCAGAATTCCTCAATGGCATTCCCTTGTGGTCCATTTCAGAGAGGAAGCGGGGAATAAGAGTATGTGGTGTGTGTACCGTATGTGCGCGATCGCGTGTGTGTGTGTGTGTGTGTGTGTGTGTGTGTGTGTGTGTGTGCGTGCGTGCGTGGTGAGAGACTGTAAGGCCTGTACCAAGTCACAGTTCCTCTTCTCTACAGGAAATGGAGACTAAGAGGTTTTAGGTGCAGGTGTGAAGGTGAGAGTCAATGCCGTGCATGTTTACCTTGTGTGTGTGTGTGTGTGACTGCTAGCTAAGGTGTGTGTGTGTGTGTGTGTGTGTGTGTGTGTGTGTGTGTGTGTGTGTGTGTGTGTGTGTGTCTTGCTATTGCACAATAAACCTCTGTTCTCTACATAGGCTTGCATGTGCTGGTACTGTATACGCATGCATTTTGTGTGTGTGTGTGTGTGTGTGTGTGTGTGTGTGTGTGTGTGTGTGTGTGTGTGTGTGTGTGTGTGTGTGTGTGTGTGTGTGTGTGTGTGTGTGTGTGTGTGTGTGTGTGTGTGTGTGTGTGTGTTGTAGCTGAATAGTAGTGTATATGATTGGTTAAGTTAAACAAAGGCACCAGTGTGTAGAAAGAGCAACTCTTGCATGGAACACGCTCCTCTCCTCCACTCCGCTCTCCTCCACTCCACTCCTCTCTCCTCCTCTTCTCTCCTCTCCTTCTTCCACTTTCCTCCCCTTTCCTCTCTCCACTCCTCCTCCTCTTCCCTCCCCTTTCCTTCTATTCCTCTTTCCCCAACCCCCCTCTTTCCCAGACCCCCCTCTCTCCCCCTTTTCTCTCCCCCTTTTCTCTCTCTCTCTCTCTCTCTCTCTCTCTCTCTCTCTCTCTCTCTCTCTCTCTCTCTCTCTCTCTCTCTCTCTCTCTCTCTCTCTCTCTCTCTCTCTCTCATTCCCTCTCTTTTCAATTCCATCACTTGACCTTTAGCAAATCTGCCAGGAAACATGCGAGTAGGAGAGTAGCAGAGTTTGAGGAAGAGAGAGAGTTGTTTGTTTTTATTTTTTAAATACCATTTTATTGCATGTCAGCTTTGGCAACACATTTGATTTATGAGTAATGCCAATAAAGACAGACAGAGAGAGACCGACAGAGAGAGACCGACAGAGAGAGAGAGAGAGACCGACAGAGAGAGAGAGAGAGAGAGAGAGAGAGAGAGAGAGAGAGAGAGAGAGAGAGAGAGAGAGAGAGAGAGAGAGAGAGGATGAAGATGAAGACCGCAGACAGCTAAGCAGTCTCTATTCTCCATCTGTGTCATTGCGTGTCAATATTTTCCAGCGGGGCAAAACAGTTCTGACCTCCCCACTGCCAT
>NC_085876.1:22653588-22661088 GCF_034702125.1 Engraulis encrasicolus | reverse complement strand
TGAGAAAATATTGAGCTCTCCGAGTACCACCTTGACAACCAACATTAGAATATCGCAGCAAATGCCTTTCATTCACTTTTTCCAGTCAATACAGGAGAGGTTCATAACGGCATCAACAGCTACGGTCCCATTCAGTGCAAGTTTTTTTTTTAATTTCTTGCTTGCCTTGTATTATTCTGCATTAATATCACAAAATGTGAGGCCAAAGAGACATTTTCGACTGCAACAACTTGATCAGCCTTCAAATCAATGCACAAAAAATGAATTCTTCCAAGTACCACCAGAGATGTCTCAAGTACCACCAGTGGTACACGTATCACAGTTTGAGCACCACTGGCCTACGCTACACAATCAGCTCAAGCCCTGGTAGAGTAGCCAACACCAATTTTTTTCCAGGTTCCCTTTCGTCTCTGCCTACACCAGACATACTCACCTGGCAGACTCGGGTCCGAATGCGGATCCGAGCGCAATGTCATCCGGACCGAGACAAAGTCCCTCTGTATATGCCTATTTCTGAACATTCAAAACGGCGGAGAAGATCCCCGTTTTCATGCATGTAAAATAATCATTTTCCAGTCATCATGAATACTTAGAATTTAATGGTGGTGGTAAGTGTTTGCTAAAAAGGTAATTTGTGAATGGACAGCATGAATTCTGAAAATGAAAAACAATAGACAGTGCACCTTTAAGGATAACATCTCAACCAACCGCAAAACACAACCGATGAATTTCTTAATATCGCATCATTTTTCACTTTTGGCCTAGCAGGGCCCCCCTGTCAGGTGGGGGCCCCTAGGCTTCAGCCATATCTAGCCTGTGCATTAATCCAGCCCTGCAAACACGCTTCTACAAATATTAACTTTGGTCTGGCCAACTGTCCTGAATTTACCTGTGCCTTTAATGGCGGTCTTACAAACTTACATAAACAGCAGACTACTTAGTGCAAGCGTGCGCGCACTCACACTCACACACACTAACATACACACACGCACACGCACACGCGCACGATGGGATTCAGGAAAATATACTGGCCACTCTTTAGAAAGCCACATGGGGAGTACTTAAACGAGTACGAGATGGCGTGTGTGTGTGTGTGTGTGTGTGTGTGTGTGTGTGTCTGCAATGCTAGTGCATTCCACAGCTTTTCAGCTGTTACGCGCAGCATGCTTGTCAGGAAACATCCCACCCACACACAGACACACAGAGACACACACACACACACACATTCCACAGCTGAGGGGGAAAACCCTGCTTGTACAGTAGAGTGAGTTGGGTGAGATGGCAATGTGTGTCTGTGTGTGTGTGTGTGTGTGTGTGTGTGTGAGTGTGTGTGTGTGTGTGTGTGTGTGTGTGTGTGTGTGTGTGTGAGTGTGTGTGCGTGTGCGTGTTCTGCAATCTCTCGATGACTGGGTTCAGTAGCTGCTTCCAAGTTTCAGGGCCAAATGCGTGTGCCTGCATGTGAGTGTGAGTGTGTGTGTGTGTGAGTGTGTGTGTGTGTGTGTGAGTGTGTGTGTGTGTGTGTGCGTGTGTGTGTGTGTGTGTGTGTGTGTGTGAGTGCATCACCTTGACCGAGGCACGCGTACACACACACACACACACACACACACACACACACACACACACAGGTCACACGCACACGCACACACACACACACACTTACGGAATGTGTGTGATTTATAAGGCATGAGCCTTCGGAGTGATTGAGACTCCAGGGAGTGTGTGAGTGGTGTTAGGTTCTACTATGCTGGCTGTGTGTGAGTGTGTGTGTGTGTGTGAGTGTGTGTGTGGGAATACCTTTATACAGCAAGAATGGGAGCGACCACAGGGGCTAGCAATGCCATACCATTACAATAGCTGAAGGTGTTTGCATTGCTGTGGTTCTTTCCATACAGCTGTGTGCATGTCTAGCAACTTTCCCATCTACTGTATGTGTGTGCAGCCTCATCAAGATGTTAGGTAAGGCTCAGGTCATGTTTGACTTCTGATTTTCTTTTGAATTGTTTTCATAACTAGATATAGAAAATATGATATTGCACTTTGTGGTTATTACATTGAGATGACATCCATAGTTACATAATGTGAATACCTTGTGACTTTACAGTAACTGTGGAGACTACTGGGTAGAGATATTTGTCTTGAGATTGGAGGGTTGTAGGTTCGAATCCCACCTGTACCAGTAGGTTTAGTATTGAGGAGAGTCTTTTACATATTAATCCCCATATAACGGGTTATGGAGAAAAGTGCCTGATAGATGTACTGAAGAGAAAGGATGAATTGTGTTAGAGGTGTGAGTGGATCACACACACACACACACACACACACACACACACACACACACACACACACACACACACACACACACATTCTTACTTACTACCATAACCATGAAGTTGAAGCCCATTGACAATGCCAGTGACACTGCGCAGTCCGATACTTATCCATTATTATCAGTGTGAATTCATTGCCCTGCGCGCAAACACACAGACGTGTGCGCGCACACACAGACACACAGACACACACACGCACACGTACACACACACACACACACACACACACACATGTCCAGTCCGGTACTTACCCACTACCATGAGTGTGAACTCGAAGCCCCGCTTGACAGACTTCCTGTAGACTTGATTGGGGAGGTTGGCAAACCCCACATAGCCCTCTAGGTTCTTCGGTTGCTAGGGGAAACGCAAAACCAAAACACATGAGCGGGGCTGTGGGGCAGTGGACACATTCCAAACACAGTTTCAACAATATTATAAGCAATTTTGCGAACATCCAATGTCAATGTACTATAAATAAAAGTTCATGTAGAAATTGGGACAATAATTACTGGAAGCACTCAGAGAGTGCAAACCTCCGCCAAGGCTAAGGAGTCACTGATGCCATAACATCTACACCAGGGGTGTCAAACTCATTTTGGTCCGGGGGCCGCATACAACCCATGTGGACCTCAAGCGGGCCGCATTAGTAACATCATCGCAAAAAAAAACGTAAAGCAGAGGATTAGTGTTCAGTACTATCACGTTTTAAGTGTGTTGAATATGTAGAAAGCAATGCAATACTGATAATCCTATGCAAAATTTCATTGACTTCATTCATTCATTGCCAACCGTCAATGAATTAAATACGGGACAGTTCATTTTGGTGGGGGTTTGAGGGTTTTCCCCCAGAAAATGTTGTATTTCTTAGATGTAATTTCCTGCATTTTCACGCATTTTAACATCCCGTTTCCAGTTTCAGCTTAATAGGAACCAATACAAATACAATTATATTTATTATTTAATTATAACCAATACCAAAACAATACGAATAAGAAGTATTAACATTTGATCTCTATATATGAGGTCTATATATGAGCTTTATCAAATGCCTGTCAGAGTACAAATTCACCATTTATAATAGAAGTGTGATGTGCACTTTACTACATACAGTATATACAGTATAGGGACCATTGGGTTAATGCCATGCAGGTCTCGATTTTGCCCCGAGTGGCGTAGTTGCGCATTTCGGTTATTTCATTGAAAAAAAAAAAAAGTTACAAAAAAAATATATACATATATATATATATTTTTTTTTTTAACATACGGGCCGGATTGAACCCTCTGGTGGCCCGGATGCGGCCCGCGGGCCGTATGTTTGACACCCCTGATCTACACGCTGTGGAATCATATGCCAATAATGTAATATACGACTTTTCAAGTCTTTTTGTCTTGTTTTTGTGGAGTTAGAAACTGGAATGTCAAAATTCGCCCTATCCCATGCCCTTGAGCAAGGCACCTAACCCCATACTGTTCCAGGGACTGTAATCAATGTACCCTATAAATAACACTTTGGTCCCTTTGGATTAAAGTAATGTAAGATGGAAAGTGCAGTTCTACAGCTGGATACACGTGCAGGCTGACAAAAGTGTGTGTGTGTGTGTGTGTGTGTGTGTGTGTGTGTGTGTGTGTGTGTGTGTGTGTGTGTGTGTGTGTGTGTGTGTGTGTGAGTGTGTGAGTGTGTGAGTGTGTGAGTGTGTGTGTGTGAGAGAGAGAGAGAGAGAGAGAGAGAGAGAGAGAGAGTGAGTGAGAGAGAGAGTGTGAGAGAGAGAGAGAGAGAGAGAGAGAGAGCAGGGGATGAACTGAGAAGCCTACGTAATTCTGAGAGGTTGTCAAAATAAGGGCGTTTTGAAGAGCAGTGTAACTCATCTCGAGCACTTGTCAAAATAAGCACATTTTTACGGAGAAGTCTTACTAATACAAAGTGGTTGTCAAAATAAGAGCATTTTGTGGAGTAGCTGGTGTGAGAGTGCTGAAATACTTACTGCTGTTTTGGCACCAGAGCAGGTCACAGTTCACATGGCCCCAACGGAGGAGAGAGAGAGAGAGAGAGAGAGAGAGAGAGAGAGAGAGAGAGAGAGAGAGAGAGAGAGAGAGAGAGAGAGAGAGAGAGAGAGAGAAAGACAGAGTGAGGGGGGGGAAGAAAGCAGACAAAACATTGTTAGTCAGATGATCGCGTTTCCATAGTAAAACTCTTCAGCTCCACCGGAGGGGAGTCTGATTGTTTTATTTTTCCTGAGTTGTCAATCAGACTCACACCTAAAGAGCTGCTCCCCTGACCTGTCAATCAAACTGACGCATGAAGAGTCAATCTGCTCCTGTGTCCATCACAATAACGTCACAGTGGCAACTTGGGGTTCGTTATATAGACCTATTCACAGTTTCAGCTTGTAAACCAAAAACTCCTAGTTAATCAGGAGATTAACAGTCATGTGGTCCTCCAAAAAGGCAAAACTGTATCCATCTAACTCACCAACAAATCATGGCATTACCTTTTGTTCACACTGGCACCATCCAGTCATGCATGTTACAGTCAAGCTCAGAGTTGTATAAAGCAGAAGTAGAAGTAATCTTAAAGATGTAATTACACATTAAAACACTAGTGGTATGATATCACATGGTTTCAACTTTGTAACATCATACTTCTAGTATTGTAATTACATCTGTAAAGGCACGAATAGACCATGCGCAACACGAGTGATTCCCGCGACGAAAGTAATTGATTTTGTATCGAGTCGCGGGAGACAGAAGAGACAAAAGTGATTCGGGCGACAAGAGGCGTTTCGGGCGACTAGAGCTACAGTTTGTAGTTGAACTCCAGCCAATATTATGCAAATTAGCCATGGTGCGGCTCTGTGACAGCTGCCACAGCCAATGGGAATGCTGGAATGCTTGCATTCTGCTTTTAACGGACATACAGTACTGTAGTCGCTTCAAATGCTCGTATCGTTCTTGCTACACAGCAGCGATTCTCTGTAGCTTGAGTCTTGTTGCAGCCGGTCTATTCGCCCCATCAGAGTACTTCTACTTCTCAGGTCAATCTCCTCTCTTGTCAATCACAGTAACATGACAAGTGCTCCATCCCACAACTCTGTTAATCACTGCGACACAGAGTCTTTCCATAAGCTATTCATCACACTAACGAGGCAGAGGCCCTTCCCCTAAGCCAGTGATTCTCAAACTATGGGCCGCGGCCGTGGTACAGCAGGTGGGCCGCAGAGGACGGTCCTGGAAAAATTATCCTCAAATGTTGGTTAGATAATCACATGTTGTTTAGTGATCTTATGTCTTTTGTACGTCCAGAAACGTGAGTATACTTCCTTATTTGGTGTTTTTATGTGTTATGGAGTACCATTAGGCAGGATGTAGGCTATGTTTTTAAAACATTGTGTCATTATTTCAATCGCGGAGGTAATATTTTACCGCAAATTATTTTGCGCGAGTTACACCCGCAATGTACAGTGTTAAGTTACATTTTCTATCTGCCGTCGTGATATGGTGTATTTTCATGCTTATGGTGTTGATGTGTGTACAATGTATACAGTCCCAGGAAAAAGTTTGTACACCCTTTGAAATGTCTGACCTTTCTGTCAAAATTGGTCATAAAACATGGTCTGATCTTCCCGAAAATCACAAGAATCTAGGAAGAGTCTGCTTTAACTAATTCAACCCAAACATTTACAAGTTGTCATATTTTCATTGGCCATAAGATTTAAACATTCACAGGACAGCAAGGCATAAGTAAGTACACCCTTTCATTCAATAGGTTTTAACCCTAAGTTAGTCGCAATAACCTCAACCAGATGTTTCCTGTAGTTGCAGATCAGATTAACAAAACAATCTGGATGTATCTTGTCTCCCTCTTCTTTACAAAACTGCCTCTCGTCAGCAAGGTTTGTGGGATGTCTGGAGTGCATAGCTTTCTTGACTTCTTGCCTTATAATCTCAATTGTTTTATGTCAGGGCTTTGACTGGGCTATTCAAGAATGGGTATTTCATTATTATGAAGCCATTCATAAGTCGATTTGCTTCTAAAGTATGGGTTGTTGTCACATTTCAGCACCCATCCTCTTGTGTGCTTCAACTGTTTGACAGACTACCTCACTTTTTTCTGTAAAATATCTCGATAAACTTCTGAGTTCATTGTTCCACTGATAATAGCAAACTGAAAAGGGCCTGAGGCAGCAAGGTAGCCGCATATAATGATGTTCTCGCCACCATACTCAAAGGTGGAGATGATGTTTTGGTGAAGGTGTGGTTCTCCAGTTCTCCTCCAAACATGACATTGTGTGTTCCCCTGAACAATTCAACTTTGATTTCAACGTTGGTCTACAGAATATTTTGCAGTAATTATATGAAGCATATAAACGCTTTTTCGCAAACCTCAAAGGTGCAGCAATATTTTTTTGGACAGAAACCCCATTAATTTTAGATTGGCAGAATGAATCCCATTTTTAGCTATTCTTGGTTACATCTCCTCTTCTGAGTATGGTGGCGGGAGCATCATTATATGCGGCTACCTTGCTGCCTCAGGCCCTTGACAGTTTGCTATTATCAGTGGAACAATGAATTCAAGTTTATTGTGATATTTTACAGAAAAAACGTGAGGAAGTCTGTCACACAGTTGAAGCACACAAGAGTATGGGTCCTGAAATGTGACAACAACCCATACTTTAGAAGCAAATCGACTTTAGAATGGCTTCATAATAATGAAATACACATTCTGAAATAGCCCAGTCAAAGCCCTGAAAAAAACAATTGAGATTATATGGCATGAAGTCAAGAAAGCTATGCACTCCAGACATCCCACAAACCTTGCTGACGAGAGGCAGTTCTCTAAAGAAGAGGGAGACAAGATACAAACAGATTGTTTTTTAAATCTGATCTGCAACTACAGGACAAGTCTGGTTGATGATATTGCAACTAACTGAGGGTTAAAACCTACTTAATGCAAGGGTGTACTTACTTATGCCCTGCTCTCCTGTCAATGTTATGGCCTTATGACCAATAAAAATATGATAACATGTAAATGTTTGGGTGGAATTAATTAAAGCAGACTCTGATTGTTCCTTCTTGAGATTTCTGGGAAGATCAGACCATGTTTTATGACCAATTTTGACAGAAATGTAAGAAATTTCAAAGGGTGTACAAACTTTTTCCTGGGACTGTATTTTTT
>NC_085876.1:22643588-22646088 GCF_034702125.1 Engraulis encrasicolus | reverse complement strand
TCTTGATCCCTCATTCCAGACGGTCCTCTAGCTCGTGCCAATGAAATATTCTCCCATGATGGCTGGCAACATTTCAACTGGTGTAATCAGAAATGTATAATAACAATGTAACAAAACGTACAATGTGGCTATAACAATGTAACAACCCGCCTCCACTTCACCAACGTCGTCCCGTTAGCTTGCTAGTCTTTACGCTTTGTCCAACAAAGTTAATTTGGCAGTGTTACATAAAGGTTACATAAACCATTGGAATCTGTGCGCGTAATTAGTGTGGCTGTTGTTCAGATCAATGTGTTATTGACAGGTTGACAGCCTATTGAGCGCGGTAGCTGCTACGGGACGGTTCTAGTTCCTGACAATCTGGGTTAACAGGTTAGCCTACTCTCTGCCTCCTGGCCTCCATCCAGGCAGCAAGTTAATCTATCGTCAGCCAGGGAGGAAACATTGTTGCTCACGGGGGATTGCTGTAACAAGCATGATTGAAAGCTGCCAGAATAGCCAAAAACTTAATTGCTGGTAGATTTGACTAGATACAGTATTAGTGTAAGATGCCTGGCACATCCTAATCTACGTAATGGCTATATGAAGTGAAACCATAAGGTCAAGGTACACTCCCCCCACACGATATCACCGCTACTACTGTACGGCCCAAATCTGTTACCAGCGCAGATGGCTACACCTACTATTGCAATGATGGGACGATTAGCCCACAAACAACTTATAGGCTATTCATTCTGAAACAAGGAGATCTTAGCGTAAGTTACTTTCAAAGTCACGCTAATTTGTTGAACAGTTGCATACACAGGCACTGCTAGCAGTAGAGATAACTTTATGATTGAGTAGGGGTAAACCTCTGCTGTAAAAAAGAGCACAGGAAATGCCTGTCTCGTTCATTTTCAACTGATTATTTGCTGGTGTAACTTGATATTACCCCTTTGCCTAGCGTCCACAACTTATGAGTGAAGTTCTCCGGCAGCGCGCCCTTAACATCCAGCGTAAAAAAGTTTTTCGTCCTAAACAAAAGAGAAGAACAACTCACCCATGCTGTTCCCTGCCGCCTCGGTATCCGATCTTTCACAGCTCGACATTCCCTTTACTGAATTCACGGTAACTTCAAGTCCCGACAGTCGTACGTGGCGTCTCGCGAGAGTTCATCAAGCCACACCAAAGAGATTTTTCGCATTCTTTTGGAGCGAGCTCAAGAATGGAATATGGAGACTGGCTGGGAAATTGTAATGAGCAAAAAACCCCAAGCACAACAGAAGGCTACCAAACAAATCATAATGGCTGCAATAAATTGTGGTGTCAAAAATCCACAGACTTTCGCAGTAACTTCAGTCGGAGCTTTCTCCCCAACTTCAAACCATGTTTTTTATCCAACAGTGCCACCTTGTGATGTAGGCCTATTTGAAACGGCGAATGGGCCTAAGTAGAGAACTCTTACAGTTTACAACACGTAGCCCAGTGTTTCTCAACCAGGGGTACGTGTACCACTAGGGGTACGCGAGCACACTGCAGGGGGTACTTGGAAAAAATATATTATTATAACAAATGTATGGAGTGGTCACATCAGGACAGAGAAAGAGATATAGAACATGAATTAGGGGGTACTCGTGGCACAACTAAGAGGCTTAGGGGGTACGCGAGACAAAAAAGGTTGGGAAACACTGACGTAGCCTATGTTATAATATTTCATGATTTGAACTTGCAATTGGGCTACTGCTGGTGTTGCAAAGGCTCCATCAGGCTTAGGTCTACATCTAGTGTAGGCCTAGGCCAAATTCTGTTGACCCATCATGCTCGCGCGCACACACGCACACACGCACTGAGAGCAAAAGACAGTTTTCTTATAGGCTATGGCCAAATGTAGGCCATAAAGCTTTTTGAATCTTGGAGTAGGCTAGGTCTAGCCTCCTTCTTCTAGGCCTACAGTAGGCCTAGACTACTTCATACTACAACTCGGTATATTGGTAGTCTCGTTCACTACTATTTCACCCTTTGTAACATCAAATATACTGATCCATTTGACATGATCACTTACACTGCATTCGGGGCTCTTTGTCATCCTCGTCATCGTCACTGTCCTCCAACGACACGGCTGATGGCAGCACTACCATGGACGTTTCTTTCACGACGACCACCTGCTTCTTCGGCTGGATGCAGGGGCTCGACATGAAGCGGTAAACTCTGCCCAAAGGAGGAGTAGCCATGGCGGGTAGAGGAGAGTCCATGGCGCATCCTCGGTTTCGGCCTTGACGTTTGGGAATTCGTAGCCTACTCTGAAGAGCAGATGGGGCGCCTTATTCGGTAGGTAACATTCTATTGTTTCTAAGAAACACTCGCACCGATTGATGTAATTATGACCAATGGCTGCCATTTATTATGATGCACGACAGGTCAAATTCTAAGAATCCTAAAGTAAATGTCAAGCGCCAAATTCATCATCGTCAGTGGCTCAGAATTGGTCAGCAATAAAATAGGCCTAAATAAATTACATGAA
>NC_085876.1:22633588-22636088 GCF_034702125.1 Engraulis encrasicolus | reverse complement strand
ATTGTGACTATTTCATGTTCGTGTGTGTGTGTGTGTGTGTGTGTGTGTGTGTGTGTGTGTGTGTGTGTGTGTGTGTGTGTGTGTGTGTGTGTGTGTGTGTGTGTGTGTGTGCGAGCGTGCGTGCGTGTGTGTGGTGTGTGTGGTGTGTGTGTGTGTGTGTGCGTGCGTGCGTGCGTGTGTGCGTGCGTGTGTGTGTGTGTGTGTGTGTTTCATGGTCAAAATGATCTAAAACCCTCCAGCTCTATCCCTGCTATGCCTGCCTCATTGCATCGTCTCCTCCTCCACATAATGTAGGCCCTATGGGAAAGCTAAATGTAATGTCATACAGTATGTTATGTCATGACGTCTAATCTAATGTTATCAGTGATCTGCCTTCAAGGGGCTTTCAAACGGCCATAAAAATTGTATGGTAGGCTACGTGTATCTCTTTGCCCAGCCACAGTAAGGAAAAGCTTTAAAAAAAATAAAAATCTGGAAAATTCTGGAATTTAATATCAGACATTTGTTCTCTCCAGAGCTGGATTAAGATGGCCCAGAGCCCCTAGGCTACTGGTTGCCGTAGGCCCCCACACAGAGGGAAGATGATGTGACAAGCATGTCCCTAAGCTAGTGAAAGTCAATGGATCCGTGTAGCATGCTACAATGCTACACGGATCCATTGACTTTCACTAGCTTAGCGACATATTCCCTCTTTTAACTTGTCTTAAAGCAAGACAACGCTTAACATGAAAAATAAGACATTTTGCCACCTTTATAAACCCCAGCCAACGATTTTAACTGTATTATAGTAAATAGTAAAACTGTAAATAGTGGCATACCCCTTTAACAGTGTCATAATTTCGAGACATGGATGAAGGGTAGCATGGCTGCCAATTGTGAAGAGGAGTATTACCAAGATTTAAAACTATACTTTAGATAGTTAACTATTACCACATCCTGTCATAATTCTGTTATTATTGATTTTTCAATATTCCCCTCACTTCGGCCGATCAGGGGCCCCATGGTAGTTGGGGGCCCCTAGGCCACAGCCAGCCTCTCTCTCTCTTGCTCTCTCTCTCTCTCTCTCTCTCTCTCTCTCTCTCCCTCTCTCTCTCTCCCCCCTCTCTCTATCTCTCACTCTGGCTCTGCAGCTCTGCATATTACAGTGCAGCTGCTCTGTTTACTAAATAATTCACTGTAATGTTCATTTCTAATGGAGATAATTATTAGATGCAGCATATTGCCTAGCTGGAGGTCCATTTTGTTTTTCATTTGATTTCTGACTAATTGTACACAGTATATGGTTAGTTTATCTCGGTGCCTGCCTGCCTGCTGCTTCTGTGTGTGTGTGTGTGTGTGTGTGTGTGTGTGTGTGTGTGTGTGTGTGTGTGTGTGTGTGTGTGTGTGTGTGTGTGTGTGTGTGTGTGTGTGTGTGTGTGTGTGTGCACGCGCGTGCCTGCGTTTGCATGTGTGTGCATCTGTGTGTGTGTGTGTGTTTTTACTGCTGATTAGATCCAGAGGGCTTTCATTTTCTTTCTCCAAATTGCAAACAGGAAGTGGACTACGGGAGTAGCCACATTAGTGCGGCCTAATTATCCTGACACACTCATCTAACTGATGCATTCCACTCCTCTCCTCGTCAAAAGGGGACTGGTGCACAGTAAAACATAAAACGCAGTGCTAATTTAACACACCAGTTAGAAGAGTGCTGGATTTGCCGCTTCAAGTCACACTATGTAGGTCTAGTGCAGGGGTGGGTAACCATTTTCATTAGAGCGACACTTCACATTTTATAAAGTCCTCCAATGACCAGGACTCCCTGGAAGAAGAGGTTTCTACCTCAATGGGACCTTCCTGGTTAAATAAAGGTCAAATAAATGGCCCAACTATGAACACAAACCAGGATCATCCCAACCCCCCACCCTCCTGCACTTTAGGCCTAGTATATTGAAGGTGGCCACGTTTACAACAGACCCCACTTTTAGGTCCACTGAAAATACTGTATAACTTTAATTGTACTGCAGATGTCATTTGTAATATTTCTATAAAACGTGTCATATTTCATGTGAAACATGTCATGTCCCATTTCATGTGAAACATTCATAACATGCATAATAATACAATTAAGACGGGGTTAGGACGACCTCTGTAAACGGCCCTCAAGACATAGGTTCCCCACCCTGGCCTAGTGCAACTTGTGGAAGCTGTTCATCCCCAAAGGAAGCGTGTTCCTCTGGTAACACTCTCTTGCTCTACTCTCCTGGGGTGAATTTCTCAAAACCAAAGTTGCTTACTACATTAGCTACTTTGTTGTTTTCAATGCATTTTCCCATTGGCAACTACCGAAGTTGCTAACAGGCTAACAATTTCTCTTTTGAGAAACTCACCACTGAGTTTTGGTTTTAGATGACGGCGGGGGCCATAGCCCTCCCTGTTATAGGACCAGGGCTTGTTTCACCTACCGTCCTTAGTATAACAGAAGTACATGTGAGTTCACAAAAGTATGCAAATTCATTTATTC
>NC_085876.1:22591088-22626088 GCF_034702125.1 Engraulis encrasicolus | reverse complement strand
ATGGTCTGTGGTGTTGTGTAGTGTGGAATACTGTAAACAAACACCTGTGATGATGTGTGGTATTGTGTAGAAGTGTCACTCACTACACAAGAGGATCGGCTGAAAAACGCAAAAGAAGATGCGTGACAAAAGACAGAGTTGACGAGTCCTTTATTTCTGCAGCTCCATGACCATGACATGCATTTACAACATGGCACCACTGTCGCCACCGCCTCTCTGTGACACAGCCTCTCAGGGGGAGAGACACTGAGCAGTGCTGTAGTCATCCCTTACTCCCTCCCCTGCAGAATCCCAGTTCAAATACCCTGGCATCACATCCCTCCCCCCAACAGTACCCCACATACCAGCCTACAGCACTGCAGATATCACATATCCTGGCACCCCCCCACACACACACCAGCCAACAAGGAGGAGGGACAAAGGGGTCAGCTGTCCTGGACCCAGGGAGATGGGGGGCCCATAATTGGGTCCTCATTACATTGAATGTATGGGGTGGGGGGCCCTTTCAGAGGATTTTTTTCCTTGGCCCAGTCAAAGCTGTCAGAGACCCTGAAACCCCCCACACACACACCAGCCGACAGCACCACAGAACGGACCTCTGGCCAAGGCAACATTTACAAACATGATTGGTTGCCACGCCCATGGGATAACAGCTACAGTACACATCAGTGGTTTGCATGGCAATC
The DNA here is from genome assembly GCF_034702125.1 of Engraulis encrasicolus. Taxonomy (NCBI): domain Eukaryota; kingdom Metazoa; phylum Chordata; class Actinopteri; order Clupeiformes; family Engraulidae; genus Engraulis; species Engraulis encrasicolus. The sequence goes on along the minus strand of NC_085876.1, from coordinate 22,625,402 downwards.
GTACTGGTTGCCATGATAGCCTAATTAACATCTGTTGTTGCCATGGCAATAGCACCCCCCCCCCATATTTAGTTGCCTGGATAAACTAGAATACATCCGTAGTTGCCATGTGTAACAGGTTGTAACGTGTTCATTCTGTACATTTGCACATCATTCCCATCATTCATTAAACGCGACGCAGTTAAGTTAAACCCTGCTTAGACATGGCACCGTAATACACATTTTAGGTTCCGGTTGCCGAGCAACCACACTACATATCTGTGGTTAGTTACCATGGCAGCACAGTGCATGAGCGGTTGCTATGGCACCATGGAATGTCTGTGAAGGCCACACCACCGCAGCGCAGCATGCTAAGGAACAGGAGAAGAATAGTCAGATTGGTCCCAGCGCCTGATTGGACGAGTCTAAGACAGGGAAGTGATATGACATGAGGGATGATGTCGTGCCATATGTCTGACTAAGATTGTGTTAGTTATGACACGTTGCTTATGACACGTTTCCTGTGATCGCGCCTGGAGGTGTCGGGTAGGCAGAAAGTGTTAGCTTGCAGCCGAGTCACACGACTCCAAAACACACACACGTGCGCGCGCACACACACACACACGCGCACACACACACACACTATCTCTTTCTCTTTCTCTTTCTCTCTCTCTCTCTCTCTCTCTCTCTCTCTCTCTCTCTCTCTACTGTGAGGTCCCTGTGTCTGTCTCCAGGTAAAATATTTAAAAATGGAAGATTTGCAGAGAAACTGCAATGGAAGAGAAGAACAGCAATGGAAGTAAAATACAGCAATGGTAGATAGCGTCTATGTCACTCCTGCAACCTGTCAACATAGCTGTCATCTGCACCAGCCGCGTGCAGCAATGTGGAGGCCAGAACAGAGTGATCAGAAATCAAACTGAACGGTGGTTCAACCCTCCTTTCCCTCCTCTCCTCTCTTCTCTTCTCCTCTCCTCTCCAACTCTCCTCTCCACCTCTCTTCTCCCTCCTCTCATCTCTGGTTCTGGCATCTCTGGCAGGATTTTCACTTCCTCAATCCAGCATGTCAGCACTGGGGCTGGGGACAGCTCCCACAGCCACATGCCTGGCCAGGGGTGGATTTCCTCGGAAGTGTAGTTGCTAACTATGTTAGCTACTTTGTAGATGGCAATGCAATTTCCCATTGGCAACTACCCAAGTTGCTAACTGCTAACAACTACGCTTTCCAGAAATGCTCCCCAGGGCACCTCCGTTCTACACTCTCATGGGGGAAATGTAGCCCAGTCTATGGGGTATCTCCAGCCTCAATCACTAGTGAGATTTGGTCTGCAGTCCAAATCATGTATTTATTTTCTTGTAAGGGAGGTGTGGCGAGTCACCTCTGTGTTACATGACAGCCTAGCCTGGCTATCACTAGCCCAAATCACTAGTGAGATTTGAAGACTTTCGTTGCAAAATGTTGTGCCCACCTTTTTTGACTTTTGCATTTTGTAATTGGACATGACCGTTTCATCTATGTGTGAATTCTTGCCATTCAAATATTTTGAGAATACTCAATTGCAATGCAATGCAATGCCCAATACAAAAATGTCAATTTCCCCAAATGTTCCAACACTATTTTGCACTGAAGATCTTCATTTATTCTGGGAGCCATCTGGTCATTTTCTCAGCATAGCTGGTCACCTCAGCTCCACGTGGAAGAGAAGACAGAGAGGGAGGCGATAGAGAAGAGACCAAAACGAGGTGCATATTGACCCAAAAACGAGGTGCATATTCGTGTCAGCTGACCGCGAGCGGCAGGGGAAGCATGTCAGAACAACCAGCAAATGAGGAAATGACAGACTTTTCAGGCACTTCATTATTAATATATATTTTGTATTTTAAATTTCTCTCCGTTGTCATCCTTGGAGGACATGGGCAACATGCAAGGCAAGACATCCACCTTTAGCCAAGCACAAACAAACATAAATACAAACAAAAACAAACATGTCAAAATGTACCTGCAGTGTGTGATGTGCGTGTGTGGGTTGGTCATTAAAGGGACTCGTGAATGCCCGTAAATTAATGAGAAGCATCGGCACATGTGTAACATGTGTGTCATAAACACATGTGAATGTTAATTATTAACCTCACAACTCTGCTTGGACCCATATGTATACCTAGAAGGACAGTTATTATCTTTGTCTAGCCGCAGTTAAGATTGGGATCTCAAGTTAAGCTGTGATTTGTCACCTCAGTCCATCCAGCAGCGAATAATCAACGGGTATTCAGACCTGCTTGACAGGAGCAGATAAGATAGTGTGTCTGTTCAACTGGTGGCTTTGTTCTTTCTGGTTGCATTTTTGGCTGAATTGAAAATGCTGACAGCGTCGAGGTCCTAACATACAGTAATCATAGGTATACATTACATCATTCCAAGATGCCTTAGCTTCCATTGTCATGACAAAGGCTGGCTTTTATTGTGATCCATCACTCACTGTGTGTGTGTGTGTGTGTGTGTGTGTGTGTGTGTGTGTGTGTGTGTGTGTGTGTGTGTGTGTGTGTGTGTGTGTGTGTGTGTGTGTGTGTGTGTGTGTGTGTGTTTAAGCGGGGGAGGATGTAAGGTCCCTTGATCTTATGTCTTCGTTCCATGCCCAGAAATATCACTAAAAATGTGACGCACACACACACACACACACACACACACACACCATAATAACTGCCTGTCTGTGTGTGTCTCTGTCTGTCAGGGTGTGGGGTTTTGATTGGTGGAGAAGACTCAGCCATGGTTGCTTCATTTCACAGCAAGCTGCTTTCTGATGAAGCCAGGCATCAGGGTGTGTGTGTGTGTGTGTGTGTGTGTGTGTGTGTGTGTGTGTGTGTGTGTGTGTGTGTGTGTGTGTGTGTGTGTGTGTGTGTGCGCGTGCGTGCGTGCGTGCGTGCGTGTGTGTGTTGAGAATTGGCATGAGTGTCCAGGAACAAAATACAAGCTCATACAATAAACACATTACACACCAGTTATTGTCCAAGACATTGTAAGATCAAGCCTGAAGAAATGCCCAGCCCTAAGACCAAGTGTGTGGGAACTGTACTGTGCCTTCATTTCCTTCGGGACCAATAGTTACTCTTCACTACGCTACATGACAAAGGTGACAGCCAGTTATTTATTTGGGGACCACGTCAACGTCACAGCCCAGCACGACACAAACGCAACTCATGACATGACAGAGGACAGAAGAAGAGTCCTGCACGAGGGGCCTGGTTGGATTTCAAACCGTCGAATGTCTGAATGTTTAGCAACTGAACTGAGGGCAGAGGTATGGCTAACCGACAGCTAACAAGAAAGTGTTTGGTCCCGCCAGGTCTTTAACCTGTGCCCATTTGAGGAGTACGATTACATATATACCGTATGTACAATGTGATAGCAATGGAAGATACCGGTATTACATGGGTTTGTCATCGGAACATTAATACCAAGAGGGATTTTTATTGGACCTGTAGAACAGTGTTTCCCAACCAGCGGTACGTGTACCACTAGGGGTACGCGAGCACACTGCAGGGGGTACTTGGAAAATTTTTATTTTAACAAATGCATGGAGCACACTCACACTGGAATAGAGAAGGTGATGTAAAACATGAGTTGGGGGTACTCGTGGCACAACGAAAAGGCTTAGGGGGTACATGAGACAAAAAGGGTTGGGAAACACTGCTGTAGAATGTCAGAGTAAAATTCTAGAAGGCCTATTACAGTGATGGTGGAAGGTGGCAGCTTTTTGATTGAGGCGGCACCATCAAGCCCATAAACCACCTGATTAGGAGTTTTTTGTTTTGTTTTTCCGTTCCGTTAGTGTGACTTCTGGATGAAGAATATTAAAGGTAACAAGGCCAATAACCCTAAACGTGTCCTTTAATCGGACAGCAGAAAAATACCCAGGTGCATGTTGACTGTATACATTGTAGGCCATGAAGGTTCTGTGTCATAGTATAATTTTTTCATTTTAATCATTTGTGCGTCTTGTTTAGATATTTTTTCTTGTCTTTTTTTTACAAATATGTGTAACCCCAAAATACCTGAGATCTAAGCTTGTTCAGAAAGCCTGTACCAGTCATTAAGTAAAGGTCGCACTGTCCACAGTTTCAAATAGGGAGCATTACAAACATGATTATCTTTTGTTGACTGTAGGCCTACCTCTTCAGACTAACAAAGAGTCACAAAATAGGAGAATTTACAGCTGAACACTTGGTTGTCTGACGTAACAACAATATTAACCCATTAACCCAGAAAACAGTGCTGGAGGCAGAAAATAGACCATTTGATTGGCTCACACATTACTTGAATGGGCATATGGACAGATTGTCGGGTGTGCTGTGGTAAAATATTCATTTGCACTAACAACATTGTTAATTGCACCTTTTACTTGAAAGAAGAAATAATGAAGTATTATAAATAGACTTTTTGTCTATGTTTGTTCAGTTGTTATCCAAGACAGTTTGATGACTGACGTATGTTGTTAGTTCCATTTTTGTAATTTCAGTTGGTGGCGTGCCTTGGGGTTTTGTTATTGTAGAATGTACAGTGCTGTACAGTAGCTCGCCTTAACACAGCTTGAAACACACTGATGTAAAACATCTACAAGACAATCTAGAGCCGCCCAAGTAAAGTGTGATCATTTGAAGAGTTCCTTTCCAAAATGTTATAACAGCAATTTCAATGCAATTTTTTTCTTAAAAAAGGTAGGATCGACATTTATAACATTTATTTTTCCTTACCAGATTCAAACAACAAAACTGTGACTTTACTGGTAATAACTGAGAAGCCTATAATCAGTATTAAAAAAATCAATTTCTGAAAATGGATTTATAGCATTTTGGTAAAGAGCTCATCTACAAATTCAATGTTGTAATTTTTTTTAGCCTTACAACCAACAGCAGCCAACCCACCAACTCCCAAAAAACACCCCATCTGTCCTCCAAAACCCAGATGTGTAAACATCGACTGGCACAGGAACACTAAACACACACACATAGAAACACAGGAACACACACACTCACACACTCACACACACACACACACACACACACACACACATAGAAACACAGGAACACACACACTCACACACTCACACACACACAAACATCCGCTGCTAGGTCTATGACAGACGAGGTCCGGACTTGGTGTGCAATTCCACTGTCCTTGTAGATTCGCTACACCACAACACCACCATGAAACATTTCAAATCGGTCAAACTCACAAATTTAAATCCAGCTAGTGCCCTAAAAATGCAAGCAAACTCAACTCGTGGTTCGTCTTTGTTCCAAGTCAAATTCATTTCGTAGTTAAAACAAAGCTAAACCTCTAGTTGAGTTAACGTTTCTAACCAACTTCAAATGTTCTACGATGTTTGCTACTGACGCCACCGCTACACCGTGGTGTTATTACAAAAATGAATAATAATAATAATAATAATAATAATAATAATAATAATAATAATTTATAACAATAATTATAATAGTCTAATTATTATGAATAATATTATCATCCTCTGTGTCCTGCCTCGCTACATTATTGTACTACTAATAATAAATAATAATAATAAATAATACTTTAACAAGATTTTGTTTTTAAATTATTATTATGATTATGATTATTATTATTATCATTATTATTATTCATCCTCTATGACGTCTGTGATCGCTACACCACGGTGCTGATGTCCTCGGCCTCGTCGGCCCGTTTGGGTTTGCTGGGCAGCGACTTGAGGTACTCCAGGTGTCGTCTGGCGTCCTCCTGGTTCTGCCGCACGTAGTACACCACGTACGATATCACCATGGCGAACCAGCCAAACATGGTCACCAGCATGGCGTAGTCCGTGGTGCGCTTGGCCAAGTTGCACAGGTCGGCGTCTACCATGTACGGCTGTCCGTCGGCGTCCACGTTGTAGTGCTCGTCGTCCGGCAGCGGGTGGCGCAGGAGCTCGGTGCTGCGGCAGAGCACGCGCGTGGCCGCCTCGTGGTTGTGCGCAGCCATGCCGCCGAGCGCCTGCTGCAGGGCGCAGTCGCAGTGCCACGGGTTGCCCTCGACGACCACGCGCGCCTTCAGCCGCGAGAAGGCCTCCCGGGCCACCGTCGTGATGCGGTTGTGGGACAGGTCCAGCAGCTGCAGTGAGGCCTCCAGGCCAGAGAAGGCGCCGTCGCCCAGCGTCTCTGCATGGGATTAGAAGAAGGAGTACACAAGGGGTTTTTATTTATAACGTGTGGGACCCTCACCCAGTGTCTGTAAAGGGAACAATGTTGATTTACAAGCAAAGAACCAGTAAACTGTAAAAAATTATGAAAAAAAAAAAAAAAACACAGAAAAAAGGGGTTCCACGCGCTTCTGTTTTCATCTGGTGCTTCATTGGGAGAGAGACAGGTAATCTAGAATGAAGAGAAGACACCGGAGCAGCACAGATGAGATGCTTTTCTTTTTTAATCAAGTGCACAACATATTAGGGACTAACGTTTCGATGGGAAACCATTTTCATCAGAGTCCATCAGAGTGGTGTTAGTTAATATGCTGTGCACTTGATTAAAAAAGAAAAGCATCTCATCTGTTCTGCTCCGGTGTCTTCTCTTCGTTCAAGATGACCAGTATACTGTTATATGTGCAGTTGGTATCCTGAGCAACTTGAGAAAAAGCCCCCTAGAGGGAGGGCATAATGAACATTTTAACTCAGAATATTTCAGGAGCTCCACCCATAATAAAGCAAATAAAACCATACCATCAATTGTGGTCAAAAAATTCTACAATATATTAGACGATAAAGTGCAGTAACTACACGTCACTTACTGCGTTTTAGCTTGTAAGATGTAACCTCTTAAAACCAAAGAACCGCCGTAACATCATCTTCTCTTAGCTACTGCATTTTCGACATGAATTTGCTCTGAACCAAAAGGTTGGACCAAAAGGTTTTGACACAAGACAAAGGAGGTATTAGAAAGCTAATCCTCTAAACTCAATTTTGATCAGATATGTAGATACTGCATCTTGTTTGGTATGGCAATATAGTATACCTATGATGCTGTTTGTGTGTGGACTCTACTGAAAAGTACCGTACTGTACAGTATACCTACAGTATATCACGAAAGTGAATACACCCCTCACAGTTTTGCAGATTTTTGAGTATATCCTTTCATAGGAAAACATTACAGAAATGTAACTTTGACACAATGATTAGTGACCTTTTAACAACATATTTAACCGCTTAAATTTCTTGTTCACTCAGAAAAAAACAAAATACAGCCATTAATGTTTGAACATGTACTCACAAATGTGAGTACACCCCAGATTAAAATCCGGTAGAGAAGGGGCTATGTTGGCTCGAATCGTCTCGAAATGAAACGAAATGAAAAGGGATGACAAGGGAGGTCATCAGTGTGCGTTTCAACCTTTCTTTGCATTGAACTTTTACATTTTGAGTCTGCATCTGGCTTAAATAGATTGGTGTGAGATTTGAATGCAATCCTATGGAGAATATCATGATCTGCTTCAGTAGTCACAGTGCATGTTGACATGTATGTTTCTTTTAGGTGTGTTTCAGATTGCCAATGTTGACAGCATTCATGCATCCCCAAACCATGTCAGTCCCACTACCATGCTTGGCTTATGAGAGGATACACCTTTTTTGTAAAACTCACTTGTTTACCATCACACATGCTTGACACCATCTAAAGCAAATTTGTTTATCTTGGTCTCTTCAGATCACACAACATGGTTCCAGTGATCCATATCCTTGGTCTGTTCATCTCTCTTGAGACCAAGATAAACAAATTTGCTTTAGATGGTGTCAAGCATGTGTGGTGGTAAACAAGTGAGTTTTACAAAAAAGGTGTATCCTCTCATAAGCCAAGCATGGTAGTGGGACTGACATGGTTTGGGGATGCATGAATGCTGTCAACATTGGCAATCTGAAATACACCTAAAAGAAACATACATGTCAACATGCACTGTGACTACTGAAGCAGATCATGATATTCTCCATAGGATTGCATTCAAATCTCACACCAATCTATTTAAGCCAGATGCAGACTCAAAATGTAAAAGTTCAATGCAAAGAAAGGTTGATGACCTCCCTTGTCATCCCTTTTCATTTCGTTTCATTTCGAGACGATTCGAGCCAACATAGCCCCTTCTCTACCGGATTTTAATCTGGGGTATACTCACTTTTGTGAGTACATGTTCAAACATTAATGGCTGTATTTTGTTTTTTTCTGAGTGAACAAGAAATTTAAGCAGTTAAATATGTTGTTAAAAGGTCACTAATCATTGTGTCAAAGTTACATTTCTGTAATGCTTTCCTATGAAAAGATATACTCAAACATCTGCAAAACTGTGAGGGGTGTATTCACTTTCGTGATATACTGTACATAGAACATTGGCATGTGCGTGCAATATGTGTACTTAGCAGGTTGAGATGTAAGTACTGTATCCATAGCCTACCTAGAACATTGGAATGTGCTTACAGTGTGCTAGCACGTTGGGATGTAAGTACAGTATACCTACCTAGAACATTGGGATGTGCATACAGTATGTTAGCATGTTGGGATGTAAGTAGGCTTACTGTATACCTAATGTACCTAGAACATTGGGTATACGTACCGTATGCTAGCACGTTGGGATGTAAGTACATACCTACCTAGCGCATTGCTGGTTGACCTTGCGCAACAAACGCGGGCTGCCAAAGGCTTGGTCTGGTGTTGTGCTCTATGCGCAACAAACGCGGGCTGCCAAAGGCTTGGTCTGGTGTTGTGCTCTATGTAGTATCCCACTATGTATTGCACATTACAATATTTCACCGTAAAATGGCATCATTTTTTTCTCACAGTGTACCCACCTAGCGCGTTGCTGGAGAGGTTGAGCTCGCGCAGCATGCGCAGGCCGCCGAAGGCTCGGTCCGGAATGGCCGAGATGTGGTTCCGGTCCAGACGCAGCAGCACGGTGTCCGACGGCAGGTCGCGCGGGATCTCCTTGAGCCGCGACTGGCTGCATGTCACGTTCAGGCCGTGGACGGGCTGCAGGTGCTGCGCGGCGGAGGACAGGTGCGGCGGGTAGGGCGGGTGCGGGTGCGGGTGTGTGTGCGGGTGGGCGGGCAAGTTCAACGGCAGCGAGGCGGCGGCGGGCAGCGGCGGCAGGTCGGTCCGTAGGCAGGAGCAGCCCTTTGGGCACATGCTGGCGGGCGGGAAGCACAGGGCCATCAGCACCAGGCTCTGCAGCAGCAGGCACCACATGGGGATGGAGCGGCAGCGGCAGTGCCACACGTCCACCGCTGACATGATGACACGCTGCCACTGGCTACGGGGTGCGTCGAGATTCACTTGTTTTCATCTCCAGCCAAAATGGCTAGTAGATGTTATGGGTGCTGCAGGTAGGAAAAGTCCCATATCTCACTTCATTTTACTGGTCTGGAATGGGGTATTAATCTCGGTCCAAACGCAAACACACACATACACTAATGTGTCTATGTGACTAGTAAGCTTTTTTCTACTAGCCAAACTGAATTTTCATGAGCATTTGGCCAGTTGGCGGTCTCAATTTGCAGCACTATGGCTGTCAATCTGCACCGCTCACTATGGGCAGGTCACTTTTACTGCAGGCATGGCAGCCAGATGACCAGCTTTGCCAGGTTGGGCATTTTTTTGCCCAATTGGGCTGTTTAGCATGGCCATCTGCGGGTCAAAACAATGCCTCACAGGCTGTTTTTTTTGTAGATTTATAGCCATAGAAATCATCAGCATTTGGTTCAAATTTGACAAGATTGAAGTGCCTCCAGACGGGTTTTGAGCATTTGTTGGGCTGGAAATCATCAGTCACATTAAAGGGCCCAGCTCAGCACGGGCATGACATGTGTCCTCCTCTGTCCACTACCCAGCATATCCTTCTTCAATTCAGGATCAATACAGAGTCTCTTCTATTGTGCTACATCTACCATTACTACTGCAGCAGGGGTCAACATCCTCACTCAGACTGATGGGTGGGGGCCAGGAGAAGAGAGAAGGGAGATGAGGGGTTGGATATCGTTCAGGACTAATACCGAGGTGATGCTGCTGGGGGTAGGACAGTGGGACAAGAGAGAAGTCAACCCAATCTTATGCACTGGGGTGGGGACACTTGCAGCGAATAAGACTGTTGTTGTGGTCTAAGTTTGGGCAAGGGGTGGGCGGAAAGAGAAGATAGGGGGATAGTGCCTATTCAAAAAGGTAGACACCAGCAGGAAGGATGATGTTATAGCAAGATGGCTGCCAAGGTGTTATGGGCTGAGTGGAGACCTGATGCGTTTCACTTGTGCCTGTGGTTCACTTCCTCCTCTTCACTTCCTCCACTTCACGCTGTGCATTATTGGGATGGGACTAAGCAGTCAGCTGCCCTCGTTGGATGAAGGATCTCATCTCTTGCTCGGCCCTATGGGAGAAGCAAGTAGTTATTAGAGCAGTCATCATGACAGCAGTAATGGTGTCATAAATTGGCATAATATGGCAGAAAAGCAATACCATAGTTACAAAATATGAATACCGATTGTAACATGTCAGGGAGAGTGAAGGCAGCAAGAGCAGTGGAAACATTTGGCTTTGAATAGAAAGAAAGATGTAATGACAGCAGCATCAGGAGGAGCAGCAAGAGCACCAAGAGAGAAGTTTATCCTCATTGTAAGGGACACCGCGGTCTAATATCACAACTGTAACATTAAAAGGACATGGCATGTCAGTATATGAAGTGAGGGGCTATCCCAGACTTCCTGCAACATTCCAAATGGGTTTTTTTTGTTGGGAAGCACTGGAAATGATTCTGAATGGGGGATTCACAAAATATCTCCTTTCTACACCTGAAAACAAAGCTAAAAAACTCTCACCTCGCCAGTGGCAGAAACAAAGTCTCAGCAGTCAATCTGATACGAGCAGTTTGTAGTTCTCAACAACTTTTATTGGTTTATTAATGTTGCCACCTATTTTGCTGCTTACATTGCCTCCGGTCTGTACAGCCAAGTCGTATTTTGGGGGGCTTCTTCAACTATTCCCTGTATTTGACATGCACGTACAATAATACAGCAACATCTATAATAAAGCCACAAATTGTGACAAATTGTTTTAATTACATGGTTATCACATTCAACGAAGCTAGACCAATGCTTGTTTTGCTAGAAGAAATAACTGTAAGAACAATTTGAAATAATAAAACACAGCTAGTATGTCTCCGTTCCTCAGTGTTATGACTATTATTTTCACCAAAGCCGTAAACCTATGGCTGCTTTGCTTTACTGGAGTCTGAATATTGCCCCCATTGCTCTCATATATATAACATTTCAATGTCCATGCGTTGTTTTAGCTGTGACTAAACAACCCTCTCTTAGTTTGTAAGAGGCAATAAAGGTGCATTTGCCAGTAGGCCTCTACAGGGGATACTTTGAATCACTAGTGTTGATTGCTATGGATGTTTTTTTTTTCTTTCGTAAACATGGTGTTGTGAAGAGGGGCAAGACACTGGCAGCCAACCACGTGAGCTAAGTTTTTGACCGACAGCGGTTTCAAACAATCAGAGGTTGAGTTGTACGCATTCAGAAAACAAAAATTTAGAACCCATGTTGGATAAGGCTTCCACTGTATGTGACATCATTACATGTGACCTCACTTCCTGTGAGGCGTCTGTAAACTCAGATACTGGCCTTGTTAGATCTCCTCTGCTCTGTAACCGCCTGTTGTTTACATCTCTTTATGCAGGGAGAGAGTGAGTGGGCGAAGGCCTGGGGCGTTTTGTCTCTTTATGTCCTTCCCTAACCAAATAAACCGTGCCTCTCAAACTGTTGAACTGGATCTGAAGTCTTAGAAAGTACATTAATTAGTAGTAAAACCCAAATACTACTAATTTCTGTGTGACTATCTATGACTTATGATAGACCCGGCCACTATGGACCTTACGCATCTAAGAATCCCAGTCCTAACCTACGTTGACCCTATGATTCTACAATCTCTATCTATCTCTTCTTCCTCTGCCTTCCTGATATCTCTGCCTCTCCTCTCTTCCTCTCTATATCCACATCTAACAATTATGCTCTTTTTCTCATTTGTTAAGCACTTTGAGTTGCATCCCTTGTATGATACAGTGCTATACAAATACAATTATTATTATTATTATTACTTGTACTGGCAGCTTTTAGATTACTGCAGTTGGAATGGCTCATATTGTTCCTGCTTCTATATCTACTATAGTTTCCATTTTGTAACACTGTCATTGTCAATTGTGGGACAGCCGTGGCCTAGTGGTTAGAGAGTTGGTCTTTCAATCTGGGGGATGCAAGTTCGAAGCCCCTCTGACCTCTCCCTACATCTCCACCCATGGTTGAAGTGCCCTTAAGCAAGACACCTAACCCCACATTGCTCCAGGTACTGTAACCAATACCCTGACAAATAATAACTTCAAGTCGCTTTGAATAAAATTAAAGCGTCAGCTAAGGTAAGGTAACTTTATTTGTACCCGAAGGTAGATTTGGTTGCAGGTAAAAGTAGCAAAAGTTTACACAGACAACACAGTACTGACACACAACAAAAAACTTGCACAAACAGCACAATACTAATGACAGTGACAAAGGACAATAACAAAACAAAACGAGGACAATAAAAAAAAACATGACAAGCAGACAAGTGCTCCAAACAAGGATATGAAGAAGGAAAATGAACAATAAATATATATATAAACACAGGGGGAGAACCTTAAAATGTTGGACTCATGTGCTATTCAGTGTTTTAATTGCAGAGGGGATAAAACTGCATCTATACCTCTTAGTTTTGCAGGCGGGCATTAGGAACCTACGACCTGAGGGGAGAGGCTGAAATTCACCATATAGTGGGTGGGATGTATCATTTAAGATGGACCACGCCAGTCTCTGCAACTGCCTACTGTAGAGAGACTCCATGTTGAGCTGTGATTCTCCAATTAACTTACCAGCCCACTTCACAATCTGATTCAGGGAATTTCTGTTTTTGAGGGGTATATTGCTGAACCATGACACAAGGCTAAAAGACCAAATTGACTGAATAAAACATCTGTAAAACATGGTTAGCAGCTTTTTATCTATATGGAAGGATGACAGCTTCCTTAGGCAATGTAGGCGCTGGTTCGCCTTTTTATACCCAGATTCACAGTGTGCCACAAAGGTGAGTTTACTGTCGATTGTGGTCCCAAAATATTTATAATTGTCAACACATTCCACTACCTGACCTTTTATGGTAATTGGTTGCACATCAGTGGTGTGTCTCCTAAAGTCTACATGCATGTTTTTTGTTTTCGAAATGAACAAAGTGAAATGTAATGTAATGTATGTAATGTAATTACATGTCACAAAGTCAAAGGGAAAATACAAGGTGGAGGAGAAATGTGGATGTGTGTCAGTCCAGAACGAGCTCCTCCTAATTTTGAATCTACGCACTAAAACTGCGAGCTTTGGTGTGTGTACAATTATTCTTCTCATCCCGGTCTCTATGCGTCTCTGACATCCAGCCTATTAATAGGCCTGGTGATGAGCAGGCAAATACTCTGCCAACCTTGCCACGGGGATATGAACGTGTGTAGATAATGAGTCATTTTAGGCATTTAGGAGTTTTTGCCATTTTAGCTACACAATACGGTTCATAAAGTCTCTGGCAATTTGAGTAAGTTGTTGTTGCCATAATGCTGACAGATTCAATTTCAAGCGTTTTTTGTTTTTCTTCAAACGTGCACCAGGTCTCATCTAAAGACTTTTAAACCATTAAAACTCTGAGAGTTTTGGAATGTCTGGAATGATTCATCTCTGCGAGTTTTGGAATGATTCATTTTTTGGTTTAATTGGACTGATGCCTTACTGCAAAGTTCATCCAACAAACTGCTACATAGGCTACAAACACACTTCAACAAAATGACCCATCTGACTCCACTCTGGTGAGTTTGAGGGCTTTTGACTTTATCAAGCACGCCATGTATTGCTCTTACTGCAAGCTACAAGACACAATTTAGCATAACGCACTGTAGTGTATATCGCATGTGGAGCTTTGTCTACACAGAGGCATTGCAATAGGCACAGGTTGAGCTCACATCTGACAAGTTTGTCTCCATGTGAAATTGGCCAAACTAAGCCCCTATTATGGGAAAAGCTATGGTATAATCACTTGAGATTTTTGACTGACTGCAGTAACATGCACATAGTGTTTCGGTTTCAAGCGAATTACTGTGGACCTATTGCTTTGAAACAAGTTCCGGAATATTCGGTTCACATGTGTGAAACAGCATTCCATTGCCAGAATATTCATGGAATATGAACATATTTGGAATGAATAAAAAAGTGTACATGACTCCTCGTGCATACGTAGACTTTTCGGCTGCTTTTTGTCTGTTTCTTATTGGTTATTATTTGTGACAGGACATGAGCTAGGGGCAAAAATCGAACCTATAAGCACTACCGTAACAATACAGTGCTTTAGCTGTCTAAACAGCACAAAAAAGCAAAACATAGGTCGCATACACCTATACGACGTGACACTTCCAGATTTTTCCATTTTCAGACTCCGACAGTGTAGTTGCCATGTAAACACTCTCACACCCACTCTCACTCATAATTGTCCTGATATGAAAAGCTGAAGACGAGAAGCCACTTTTGCATGTTCTGTTTTGATCGTCGCCATATAAATAGCCTAAATAGCTGCCAGAGAGCACCACAGGCGTGCTGATATCATGCCGCCACACAGTCGCATGTTGATGCTGTCTTCTGAAAGGGCTGTGTGTGTGCACGTGTGTGCCTGCCCATGCTTGGGTGCGCCTGTGTGTGCGTACAGTAAGTGCAGGGCCGCTGACAGCTTTGGCTGGGCCCAGGAAAAAGTCATTTGAAAGGGCCCCAATACCCAATATATTAAATGTAATGAGGACCCAATTATGGGCCCCCTCTCTCCCTGGGCCCAGGACAGCTGACCCGTTTGTCCCCCCCCCTAGTCGGTGTCCCTGCATGTGTGTGTGTGTGTGTGTGTGTGTGTGTGTGTGTGTGTGTGTGTGAGTGTGCCTGCGCATACTTGTGTGCGCCTGTGTGTGTGTGTGCGTGTGTTTGTGCGCGATGTGGGGCCAGTGGAAATGCTTTGACAGCATGGGAGATGTTTTTGTTTAATGGCTACCATGACTGACACTAGCTTGCTTTTAGTTCACAGCAAGCAACCCCCCTCCCTACGCACACACATGCTGCCATAGATACCATAGGGGGTCCTCTGTGTGTGTGTGTGCAGGCCCGTTTCTAGGATTTTGGGGGCCCTAGGCAAAGGGGTTGTCGGGGCCCTAGGCAAAGGGGTTGTCGGGGGGGGGGGGGGCGGGGGTGTTGGGCTCCTGACGGGGCAGCCACGGCGCCAGAATTTCTGTTTCGGATGGGCCAGACCATTTTTGGATGGCACTTCAGTCATTGTCACATACTGTAGCCTACCAATACAACCTCATGTCACATGGAAACATAATGAAACAAACCTTAGTCACCAGACAGTGTTGTGGCTATGCAGGGCATGAAGGGCAATAAATGCATTAAGAGCACGCATACACCAGCATTTTGTCGGTGAGGAAATGCAATCTAGGTATTATGATAACTAGTCCCTCCAGTTCATTTTATGAAACTTTATGAAGAAAGACCTGGGAAAATATAGCCCATTCCATTCAGTAGGCTCATCTCAAATGAAAGTAGGCCTATATGGCCCAATCAGGGTTTTTTTTTTTACCCTACCACGAAAATCATGATCTGCATTGCCAATCACAAATAAAGAATGGTCTAATCTTTCCAGCCACTTTGAGAATCTAACCAAGGGTGCTCCATTTGTGCAAAACGAAATATTGACTCGTAAAACAATAGGCGTAGCCTACAGTTCAGAAACTCATGGCTGAGAAACGAATGAGCAGGCACAGTGGGGTTGGGGGGATGTGATATTGGTAAGCCAGAATTCTGTAACCAAGCCAAGGGGGGTCTCCCCGACTATATAGCCTATTTTTTCGTATTGCATCCATCACGCACTTGAAAATACAATCCAAATGATTGTTATTAGTAGTACCGCAGCAAACACGAATAGGCTGCGACCAAGGATCACTGAACAACCTCCGCGGTTGACAACTGTGTTATAGGGACCAATATCCCGGTGTCCTTACCTTGCGTTGTCTTGACCGCAGAATGTATCCCAGAATGTATCCCAACCTCTGACTGATCCACGCGTTTCCACAATCATGGTCCCAAATTCCAATGTGTAACCCCACATATAGTAATAGCAAGAAATGGACTATTGTGCTACAATTTAGCTATCCCACTCATCGCACTTGTGACTCCTGTTATCCGATAGGCATTACATTGTTCATTCGTTTCTTCTTGCGTTTGTCCACATCCAAAACAGTTCCGTGTCGAAAAAAGGTGCGTTATTGAACAATCGACGTTTGCAGTGCTTACAGCACGTGGATGTTTTTGAAAACATACTGTAAATGAAGCATCTCGCTGTCTGTGCGATGTCAACTGGCCTGGGACAGTCTGGTGGTTTGGCAGCAGTACAGAGAGTAGCCTAATGTGTCGCCTTCAAGATTAACTTTTATTATAAAAGCAACTGTCTCCAAAAATGTAATGTAAACTGGCGTCTGCGTAACATCCAGTGAGAGAGATTGTGTCGCTCCATTTTCAGTTTGTATTTGCGTGGAATATGATGCTTGAACCAATTGGAAGGGGGGCCCCCTCCAGATGGGGGTACTTTGACTATATTGTCGATGCGCTCGCTGTTCGGCAATTGACATTTTCACGTTGTCGCTGATGCAAACCTATTGGAAGGGGCCCCCCTCGAGCAAGGGGGTATTAGGGAGGCGCTGTCGCTTCCCTCGCAGCAGAGCCCTTCATACAGGCGACGGTGCCATATTATGAAGCTATTTAAAATCGTCACTGCTGTTGGGTACATAACCTGTCGTCCTTGGGGGCCCCACCTACTCGGGGGCCCTAGGCAACTGCCTACATTGCGTACCTTAACGCAACGGGCCTGTGTGTGTGTGTGTGTGTGTGTGTGTGTGTGCGTGCGTGCGTGCGTGCGTGCGTGCGTGCGTGCGCGCGTGCGTGTGTGTGTGTGTGTGTGTGTATGTGTGTGTGTGTGTGTGTTTGTATGTGTGTGTGTGTTTGAGTCTGCTCATGTATGTTAGTAATGAAAAAAATGCTATACATATGAATATGTGTAATTGAAGCCTGTGTGTGTTTTTGTGCATTCAAGTGTGTGTGTGTGTGTGTGTGTGTGTGTGTGTGTGTGTGTGTGTGTGTGTGTGTGTGTGTGTGTGTGTGTGTGTGTGTGTGTGTGTGTGTGTGTGTGTGTGTGTGTGTGCATGCTCACACAAGTACAGTATGTGTGTAATGCCTAGATGATTGCATGGGCCATTACATGTGTGTGCTTATGGGAATCTATACATGATTGTCATCGCCGCATGCCTCCCCCAAGACACTCATTTGCAACACAATGGGCACCATAGCTCACTCTCTGTGTGTGTGTGTGTGTGTGTGTGTGTGTGTGTGTGTGTGTGTGTGTGTGTGTGTGTGTGTGTGTGTGTGTGTGTAGCACATGTCACTTGAGTCCCTCACTGCCAGTTTGCCTCATGACACATACACACACACACACTGAGACAAACAATTCTGGAGGACAACCCCATATGTTTTAAAATACTGCACTGTACATAGCTACTACGTACTGTTTCATACAAAACCATTATTTTGCCACCATTCCCTAAGGATACTACAGAAACACATCCATGCCAGAAATAACATACAAATGTTGCATATAAATGCACATTCTATCACACGTGCACATATGTGCACACACGCACACATACACACACACACGAATCTACATACACATCTGTTGTTCTCTCTCTCTCTCTCTCTCTCTCTCTCTCTCTCTCTCTCTCTCTCTCTCTCTCTCTCTCTCTCTCTCTCTCTCTCTCTCTCTCTCTCTCTCTCTCTCTCTCTCTCTCTCTCTCTCTCTGTCTGCTTGACTCTCTCTCTGTGCCACCCCCACACACAAACACTTTCCATCCCATTCTCCAGGTCTTCATCAATCTGACAATCCAGACATAATCCTTTTTAAGCCTTCGTCAAAGTCAAAGTCGGAAGAGTTCAAGTGCGGCACCAAGCAGCAGGGCCTTCATCAGCATTAGAACGTCAGCACAATTCTGAGTTCTATGAGTAGAATATCTGTGGAAAATTCTAGAAGGAGTTGATTAAAGAGCCATACAGCAACATACAACATGCAACCAATCAGGACAAAGGTCTGCCTGAGGTGCTTGGCCATCCCACCAATCAGGACAAGGGTCTGACCCAGGAGCTTTACCACAATGTGTGTTGAATGTCTGTGGGCCTTTCTCAAAACCTAGGACAGTGTCCTTCCAAATGTATCAGCCTAATTAGTTACGCCCAGTGATTGGATATTCTTTGGTGAATTCTACAGAATATCCAATCACTGGGTGTGACTAATAAAGAGTATCCAATCACTGGGTGTGACTAATTAGGCTGATACACTTGGAAGGACACTGTCCTAGGTTTTGAGAAGGGCCCATTATGTTTATTTTCTATGTCTATACCTAAAGTGGGCGTCAACAACGAGGTGTCCATGTGGTGTCAATAAATAGTGACGACTACAAGATCTTGATCACAGTTTTTCTTAATATGAATATCAGATCATTTTATAAACTATAAAGAATATCGCTTTACAACCTCGGGAATTATCATTCAACCATAGTGTGATTTGAGAACGATATCAAGACATGGAGGACATGGCGGTGGAGGATTTTGAATAAACAAAGTAGCCCTCGAGTAGCCCTTGGTAGCCCTCAGACCCAGAAAGGTTGGGGACCGCTGACCTAAGGTACGTCTATGTCTCCACGGTAAAGTAAGAAACGTAATATCAATTCTTTGTATGACCAGTGCATGTAAAGAAATGGACTATAAAGCAGGGGCGGAGCACTGGTATTGGGACAGGGGGGGGGGGAGACGTGTCAGAGGCGTTGGGCTCACGAAATATCGTAGAATGGGGCCCCTACAACAGTGTTTCCCAACCTTTTTTGAGTCAGGGCACACTTTTTCCCTTCAAAAAAATCTCGCGGCACACCACCAACCAAAAATTATGAAATAATGAAAACAAATTATAGTAGCCGCCTAACAATAATTCATTCTTATAGAAGTGTCTTGAATAGCAATCAAATAAACACAAAAATGTTTTTTTTTAATCGTCTTTTAAATTTCCTCTTTCAAATGAAAAGTGCACTTAACATGTCCACTTCTTAAGGACGCTATAAACTTCAAAGTAGAACTAGCCTACTATTTACAAATTGTCATTCTGTCCAAAAGCATTCTATTTGCAGGAATACAGAAAATAATGCTTATTCTGACAGTAGCAATGATATTTAGTAAAGATTTCACTGTTATAATATGAATGTGCATGTTTAATATCAATCTCTGTTCAATGCCTTGCAAAATAGAACGTTTTCTGACTGCGTCTCCATACACAAAACGCACATTGGCCAGGAGTTGCGCATGTCCACTAATATCAGCCTCATCAAGTTGCAACGCAAATTTCTCACGGATACGGATATTTTCCAAAACCACACTTTCGATGTTAGCAGACATGTCATCAATGTCTGGAAATTGTGTTATTTGAGAGAGGGACTTTGGCTATTTCTTTATTCAAGCATCTCATTTACAATGGCTTTGCAGGCAGGTAATATTAGCGTCTCTGCCACTGTGAGTTTTTTGATTTAGCTACAAGTTCAGCTACGTGGTAGCTAGCTTTAAGGGTTCTCTCGTTTACCCTTTTCCCTCATAAATGTTGCTTGGTTCTCTCTTTGCTTACGCAGGCCAACAAAATAGTCTGCACTCTTGTTTTGTGAAGGGTGTTTCGTTTACATACCAAGCACAATGGAATCGGTGCCGTTGCATCCCACGTACAAGTACCGGTAGTAATAAATCCCAATGTAACTCTCTTTGTTTTGACTCAAGCTCACAGCATTTGCCTTTTCTTGACAGCTACTACAATGCAATTCGCTACCTGCTGCCACCTAGTGATAAGGAATTATTAGACGATTAGGATGCCCGTCAACAGCAGACACTACATAATGACATATAGGCATTATTTGCTGATAGTAATGAATTATTATTTTAATTTTTTTATTTTTAAACAAGAATTTTCCACGGCACACCTGATGATCTCTCATTGCACACTAGTGTGCCGCGGCACAGTGGTTGGGAAACACTGCCCTACAAGATGTTTGGCAATCGAAAGCCACTGACAGGGTGCCCCCACAAGTGGTGAGGCCGGGGGTTCCTGGCCCCTATGCCCCCTGCCCTCTGCTCCGCCCCTGCAATAAAGCCAACTTGACTTGATCATACCACTCAAGAAACGGGTCCATCACAGGTGACCATCCAACAAATGAGGAAAAGGGACAGGTTTGAGTCCTTTCACCCCTCCACCACTCATGGTACATTCACATACAAGGTTCGCTTGCGTGGGGACAGGGGCAGTGTGAGCACGAGAGGTTACCGGGCTGTTCAGTTGTCCTTTTCACACTGGACTGGAATGCATGCACATTCTATCTGCGGGAATCCGCCGCATCCATCCGAGCCTTCCCAGCTCATACATTCCAATGGGAACCCATTCATAGCACGGTAAGTCGGGCACGCCCACGCAGGAAATATACTCCAGTTCTATTTTCAAGTCGCAACACACACTTGTCTGGGCCCCCGCTTGCAGGGTAGTGTGATGCACTGACACTGACACTGCGCTTTGGTGTGAAAAGAAGGATCTGTTTTCATGTTTTCTAACCGTTTTGGGCTGAGCGTGGACACATTCGGACGTGTTCCGCCCACACCCCGTGCTAGCAGTGTGAACAAACTGTTAGCCAAGAGGTTTACTAGCTCTGGGGCTCTTTTGAAAGCAGAAAAACACCACAGCAGGAGTCCGGGCCTGCTGTGCAATACACCAGGAAGGTGTGTTCATTTTGTCCACACAAACAAGGCAGTTGACAGGGGGAGAACAGTGGGTCGGCTTTCCCATACCCAGGGAGAAAGGGGGGGGGCTGGAATTGGGTCCCTATTACATTGTACTGAGTGGGGGACCCTTTCAGATTTTGATTTTGTCCTGGGCAAAGCAAAAGCTGTCAACGGCTGATCACACACACAAACACACACACACACACACACACACACACACACACACACACACACACACACACACACACACACACACACACACACACACACACACACACACAGTAAAGACACACAGGGAAAAAAAATGTAAATGAGGCATGAAAATGGGAAAGCACACTGCGAGAAGTTGCTTTTGCCAAAAGCGATTACCATGGACTGTTAGACCCACTGCAGCTTTGTGTTCACCACGACATCTGTTACAGGAAATGGGTGGATTGTGCCTTGTTTTTAAATAAAAAAATGAGTTTAGGGGAAAAGTCTTGGAATGAATGAATGAATGAATTAATTAATTAATGAACAAATGAATGAATGAAAAGGCAAGCAACTAATTCAACACATAGCCCCTCTTATCCACTCTCTCAATTTTGCTCAATTTTGCGTGTTTCACTATGACGGTAGGCTGCTCTCTCTCTCTCTCTCTCTCTCTCTCTCTCTCTCTCTCTCTCTCTCTCTCTCTCTCTCTCTCTCTCTCTCTCTCTCTATCTCCTGTCTCCTCATATCACTCCACTCCATCCCTGTGGTGAGCACCTAACACAGCAATCAGCAGTAATACCCTGTAGACCCACTGGAGATGACTGTATACAAGTACTATGTGGCGCAATTAGGATTAAATGTGTGCGTGTGCGTGCGTGTGTGTGTGCAAAGAAACAAGGTGAGAAGTAAGTGAGTGTTTTGCCCCTGTCCTGTTATGATTGTGTGTGTGTGCGTGTGCGTGTGTGTATGAGCAGGTACAGAGGCGCATCTTGTCACCAGGCTAGGCAGGTAGCCGCTTGGAGCCCCCAAGCCACTAGATGGTGAAAAACAGCTAAACTTTAAACTGTAATAGTGTACTGTCACACCGGTGTGACGTGAATGTTCGGGCAGTGAAAGTTCTATAGAATTCTGGACGTCATTCATTACAATATGGAATTGTAGAATCTTGCATTGTTATAGAACGCATTCTTTTTATAGAATGCTCAAAAACCCACACTCTTAAAGGTTAAACTGTAATAGCTACAATTTTTGCTTACAATTTTTGCTTACAATGTTCATTCCTTTGGTTTTTTGCTTGGGGCCCCCAATGACACTA
Organism: Engraulis encrasicolus; assembly: GCF_034702125.1. NCBI lineage: Eukaryota > Metazoa > Chordata > Actinopteri > Clupeiformes > Engraulidae > Engraulis > Engraulis encrasicolus. Next base: position 22,603,133 of record NC_085876.1, on the reverse strand, counting down.
GAATCGCCTCTGAGCAGGTATAAAGAAGCCTTTGTCTCTGCCTGTTGTGTCTCACCCTGATTTTGTGACATAATCAGTCTACATACCATGTCTGTCTGTATGTGGTATATGTGTATATCTGTGTGTGTGTGTGTGTGTGTGTGTGTGTGTGTGTGTGTGTGTGTGTGTGTGTGCGTGCATGCATGTGTCTACGCAGCAGTGTGTCTGTCTGCATGTACTTGTAAACAAACATGAAGAAATATTTACATTATTCATTTTCCCTGTGTTTACGAGTCTATGAGCTTCATCGTTAGAAAGCATCAGGAGGTTGGAGCAACTCGTTTATGTTTACTGACGATTAGTTTATCACTTGTCGATCGAAGCTAACACTACAGATCAGATTAGATTAGATTAGATAAAACTTAATTGTCTGTTACACATTAACCCCTTAGCGCAGCACTATGGCTCTCAGTAATGTCATAGCATTGTTGTTATGATGTAGTCGAACATTTTCGGCAAGTGAATAGGGTCGCCGGCGACCCCTGCTGCAGTAAGAGGCTACACTGAAAACAGAGTATATTTGAGTGCCCTCTCCCTACATGGACTGCGATACATTCTCGTTGGTTTGGTGAGGAACATTCTATACTACATGTATAAGTCTGATACCTTCTCGTTGGTTTAGTTTGGTGAGAAACATACTATTCGTAGAAACTCTAACGCTCCAACCTTCTGATCCTCTCATCTGAAGAAATTCCTAGCCTGCCTCAATGTGCTAATGATGAGCTTCGGGGCATACACACGCACGCAATCACACACGCACGCGCACTGACACACGCACGCGCTGACACATGCACGCACACACATGCACGCACACACGTACACACACGCACGCAAAGACACACATACACACACACACACACACACACCGAGACATGATATGCTATATCAGGTTTTTTTTAGATGCCTTGGTCCCAAAATGAGAGAGAGAGAGAGAGAGAGAGAGAGAGAGAGAGAGAGAGAGAGAGAGAGAGAGAGATGTTTGAGCGTGGATGGGTCAACTGTTGAATGAATTGAGGTGCAAAACTCAGGACAGTGTCCAGACTCCTACCATGACCAAGACACCAGGGGCCTTCAAGAGACATACTGTATCTCATCTGTGTGTGTGTGTGTGTATGCACATGCAGGTGTGTGTGTGTGTGCACGCGCGCATGCAGGTGTGTGTGTGTGTGCGTGTGTGTATGCACGCAGGTGTGTGTGTGCGCGCGCGGGCGCGTGTGTGTGTGTGCGCATGCAGCTGTGTGTGTGTGTGTGTGTGTGTGTGTGTGTGTCCATTCTGAGACAGGAGTATGAGGCTGTGTCTCAAATGACGCACTTTTGTTAGTGCACTGACAGTCAGTTCACAGTGCACACAGTGCACTGAGGTCTTTAGTGCATAGTGTTGTGGAAAAATTTGAGCACTATGCACTGAGCCCTCGCTGGAAGTGACGGCTGAGCATGGCATTAGCTCGCCAAAATATGAGTTGGCTACTGTTTACAATGCACAGCGTCCGGTGCTTGTATTTCCATGTCCTTCACCCCAAAGGACAACAATCACACATACAATACTTTGGTTGGCATGAAAAGGTTGGTGTCCCATCAACATTACTTGCAGAATTAGGAGACTGTTGACCAAACTCTTCTACTGAACTGAATGCCACATTTCCTCCATGTCATTGTCAACATGGCCGCCGTTTAGTGCGTGCAGTGTCCATCATTCAAGCACTGCATTTTTCCGCCATTGTTAGGGGATCATCCTGGCACTTTCAGTGCACTGGCTCAACTGAAATTTTCAGCATGAGCGCCCTAGGCACTGAAAAACAGTGCCCGAAGTGCACAAGTGCGACATTTGAGACACGGCCTGAGACTTTCTTGAACTGCTCCTGCACCCTGCTCACCTGTTGTCATGGCCACTGTTGATGCAACCAAATGCAAAACACTTCATAATCTGACTTAGGAAAGGAGGTAACTTGCGCTCTAACCTTTTGGGTGCTCACAGTCTGGGACTGTATTCAGTTGAAAGCAAGCTGGTTCACTTCAAAGGAGACTGGCGCCTGACTCTGATGAAGACGCACTGCGTCGAAACGTTAGCCCCTTAAGATGCGGCTTTATACATTTGTTGTTACCAGTATGTGAAAATATATTGGCATACATTTTTGTAAATTGACATTGAGAATGTTTAATAAGGGTCATGATCATATGCTGTATATTTTGCGAAGGGTTACCAGCCACATCCAACCCACTTTCTCTGTGTGATCAAGACACACCTCAGGAGGTCTGGCCAAGGGGCCTAGGTTTACCTGGACACAATGGGAGCCCCCACAGCTTGGAGACAGACGGGGGATGGTCACTCTACTACAAAAAGACAGATACACTAGGGAAAGACAGAATTCTCCTAGGCTGTTGCTGGTAGGGTGAGGTCACAGAAGAACAGAATTCAAAAATGCTTTAATTATTTGTAACTTCATGCCAGATGCTTTGGATAAATAAACCCGCTGAAATCAAGAATTGGACACCATGCTCTCTGACTCTTTAAAAAGAACACGCTGGATTCTAGCCAACACATAGTAAGTTTGGAAAATGATTTGGAAATGGGTTTACAACGTTTGGAACAAAATGGCTAAAATCCAACAATTGGTGACCCCGACTTGTGATAAAGAAGGAGAGCTGGTGGACAAAAAGACAAGAAATGGACGAAGGGGCAGTTGGGTGACAACAACTAACAGCCGCTACAATGTGTAATCAAATGGTAAGCAGACCAATGATTTATCTAAGTACTGTTATTGGGCAGATCAAGGTTTTATTGTTGTCACCCTACTGTAGGCATGTCTAAACAAATGGTTAAAGCATTAAGGTTAAAGTGCACAAGAAATACATATGGAACACTGGCTTAAGGCAAAGGTCATGCAAAAAAAAAAAAAATACGAACAATCATTATGGCTGGGCAGAGGGGCCCATATTTTGTTGATATAATGGATGGCACATGTATTATTGGCTGATTGTTGTGTGGATACTGGACTGTGTTGAGATTACATTGCTCTGAGTTACGTTGCTGGGGAAGTATTGTGGTAGCATTTGTTGGGAATATTGCATTGCTGGTTATTTATTGGAGTGTTTATAGCTGGGGAAAATGGTGCTTGAAGTGTGGGCCTCGTTGAATGTGTTGGTATGATTGTTACAACTGCATTGTGGGAATCGGTGTAGGTTGACCATGAGAGATTTAATCGGATGTTTAGTTAAGAGTGGAATTTGGTAGTTACAGTGTGAATGTTGCCTATTTCTATGTGAATTGAATAGCAGTCTCCTTTGTATGTTAATCATTGAAAGAATTAATTTTAACTAACTAAGCTCAAGGAGTTTAGCAGTAAAGGAGGAGTTAAGACATAAACATAATGGACCTTGGAGGAAAGGGTGACTTCAGAGGATTACCTCCAGTGCTAACATCCACTGTGAAGGGTCAATGGGAAGCCATAAAACAACAGCTTATGGCTGCATCGATTGAAAAGGAAAGGAAAGGAACGGGAGAAAAGTATGACAAAATTTGGGAAGAGTTGAGGAGGCAAAAGCATGTGCCAAGAGATACTGAAAAGCGTGACCTGTTGCCACATCTCATCAAAGCAGTACAGTATGCCCAAATTCAGTTGGAGGAACATGAAAAAAACAGGAAGCAGTCCAGGTTCTCTTTCAGAGATAACTGGAAAAGGGAGAAGGAACAATTAGAGTACAAAAGGAGTTGCCTCCATAATATGTCATTAGCCAGCGCAGCTTTGAAATTTGCACAGACAAAATCGGAGACATGCCCAGAGAATCAACTTTTGTTGATACAAAACAGACCCACCTCAGTATCTCTGCCACCCGCACCAGCATCATACTTTGCTAATGTCTTGGAAGAAGTGAAACAAACTCCTACTAAATTATCACAGCAGTGTCTAAAGACAGTGGAAAGAGAGACAGGAAATGGAAGGAGCAAGTTGCACTCAAAAGTGGAGACAGGGGCATGTTGTGAAACGAGAAAGACAAACGAAAGCAGAGACACAGTGGAGTCACCACTACCTGTGCCTCAGAACATGTTGCCATTGATATGCAAAGACCCCCAGGGGGGAGAGAAGTACAAACCATTCTCCTTCACTGACATGAACTGCATCGTTGATAAAATGCCCCCTCCGTCAGAAGGGGGAGGGGCATGGATGAGCAAGTTTTTTCAACTCACTTTGGGTCACAAGCTTGCTATTGGAGATTGGAGAGCAATATTGGAGAGACAAGTGACCAGCTTTGATGTTATGCAGATAGAGACCATTGCAGGTACAACCAATTTGGCGGATTCAGAATCATTCACTTCTCATGCTACACAGTTGGGAGGAGCTATGCGAGCAAAGTTTCCTGTTCCTACAGGGACCACACACACACACTTGCCGTGTCTCAGATGCCGCACTTATGGCAGTGCACTGACATTCAGTGCATAGTGCTCACAGTGCACTGGGGGTCTTTAGTGCATAGTGTTGTGAAAAAGTCGGCGCACTATGCACTGTGCCCTGACTGGAAGTGACGGTTGAGCTAGCATTAGCTCACCAAAATATCGGTTGGCTACTGTTTACATTGCACGGTGTGTCGTGCTTGTATTTACATTTTCTACATCCCAGCTGGCAGCTATTTTGTGTACAATACTTGGCTTGGCATGAAAAGGTTGGTGTCTCAGCAACATTACTTACAGAAATACAGGAGACAGTTGACCAAACTCTTCTACTGAACTGAATGTCACGTTTCTTCCGTTTTATTGTCAATATGGCGCCCGTTTAGTGCGTGAAGTGTCCATCGTTCAAGCACTGCGTTTTCCGCCATTGTTAGGGCATCATCCGGGCGCTTTTCAGTGCACTGAACTAAGAAAATTTTACTTTCAAAGCGCCCTATGCACTGAAATATAGTGCCCGAAGTGCACAAGTGCGCCATCTGAGACACCCCATCTCATTCACCATGAAAGAAAATGAAGACATATCAGAATTTCTGATCAGGTGCAAGGACATTTGGACTGATAGAGCAGGGTGTCACCCTGGCTCTGGACAGTGGCAGACATTGCAATTCAGAAAAGCCATCATGGGAAGCGTACCCAAAACAATTCGAAAGGCCATGGAGGACAATCCGGACCTGGCAGGGTGTACCACTGAACAATGGGAAAGGCACTTGAAACATCACATGAAGATACAAAGAGCTAAGGAGCAGGAGGCAAAAGAGGAGACAGACGCAGCACGACTGGAACTATTGAAACTGCAGTTAGAGGAGGCTCGCAACAGAGTGGGTGACACAAAAAATAAATCTGAGTATCAAATGGTTCAACAGACCCTCCACCAAGCGAAAAGAGGTCCAGGGGAATTGGGCAGGAGGCATAGGACTGGTTGGCGTAGGTCATGGGACAAATGCCATGGCTGTGGTGAGTTGGGTCATTGGAAGAGAATGTGCCCCAAAGTGCAGTGGAGAGGTTCCCAAACATCCCAAATCAATATAGAAGGGGTTATGGGTATACCCCACAGCAAGCGTACCTATTACCACAACCCTCGCCACACCATGGCATCAGGGGTTTCAGAATTTGGGTGGTGGGCATGCCTTGGGGGGCATCGACACCCTGGGGTCCTTTGGACACCCTGGGGAATTGGCCGTATTCATTAGAGGTGGAGCAGAAACCTGACTGACACTGGGGTGATAAAAGAATTGTATGAAATGGGCAAGGTTTTCAAATTTTGGATATCAATTAGCAATAATTTTAATTCATTCAGGTTTGGAAAAATCATACAATTTGTTTTGAAAAAGGATTAAGTTGCATTTAATCGACCTGGTTTCGTGTGATTTAATTAAGTGAAGATTAACTAATTGTCCATTTTTTTTTTCTTCTTAGGAGACGATAACAGAATACGGTTGCCTGTTGTGCAAAGCTCGTTGTTGACCTAATCCCTTCAGGATGTCTGGAGACAATGAGATTGGGAGTCGACACCTAGAGAGGAATATACTCTGAATTGCCTTAATCATTTAGTCCTTTTAGGAACATGACCATGGAGTGAAACCAGGGGACCGATACACATTGGGGAATGTGAACATATCTCTTGTTTTGTATGCTATATGTGAATTTGATTTAATCTACAGGTTAACGATAAGAAGGAACCAGTGTGTCATAACAGGTTATCATCAAGAAGTAACCATGGTTGATTAACTTCAGGTTTCATTCCCTTTTTTCCCCAAGAACAGGAGACTAACATATATGTATTCCTTGTGTGTCTGTCATTGTATGTCAATGGGCCCTATGTCTGTCTCTGTGTTATGTGTGTTCATGTAAAAAATTGAGAGTGCACGTGCAAAGGTTGAATTTAAAAAAAAAAATGAGAAGAACATGGTTAATATGGCAATTTAACAGAGGCCTACTTAGAGTGACGTCATGACATTTATTTTACACATTTTTTGGGTTGTTTCATTTATTGATTTGAGTTTATTCATTCGGTTTCTTCAAGTTGGTTTTGATAATGCTTTCATTTTACGTCTTGATTTGGTTTTCAAATGAATCAATTTGAACCTCTTTGTGAGCATTTTTCTTTTAATAAGCGGTGTTTTCCTTTATTTAAAAAAAAACAGATGGGTCTTTCTTTCTCTTTTTGGTCAACAAAGAGTTTGGTTTTGAAGTAAGAAACATTTTAAATGGATATTTTTCAACATTTTATTTACTATTTGGGTTACAAAGGAATCATTTTCAGCTTTTTAGAGAGGTGGCTTTCTTGTTACAACGTGTTCTTCTTTCAGGAAAATATGACTTTATTTGGTTATGTTCCATCAAAATGCAGGAGTTAGAGATACTATATTAAAATAAGCTTCATAGGATTTCTAGTTTATAGTTTCCATGACTATATTTTCATCGTTTTGGGTTACTTTAAACAGTGCTTTATTTCTTTAGTTGACTTCACCAATTTTCCCCTTTTTACATTTTGTTTTTATTAAACAAGAAAACTCACTTTGGTTAGGTATGTTATGATATGGGTAATTGATATGGGTTTTAAGAAAACCTAAAAAGTTATAAAAAGTAATATTCAGTGATAAGTCATAAACAATGCCATTTTAACATGAAACTTTAATTTAACAGCTATTGTACAGACTTTGCCGTCTTCCAAGTTCATCCCCCAGTTCTAATTTTATTTCCAAAATTTTGGGCTCAAAACCCAGAGGCGGTGAGGTGCCATAGTTTAAATTGATACAGAATCTCAACAGAGTGCAACCATGCGATCAATCAGCGGTCAACTTGGAGGAAAACCAGGTGTCATGAAGTAAAGTACGTGCTCTCTATTGTCTGGCAGTTGCAAACGTTGAGAAATCCAAGGAGATTTATACGGAGTCAGATGGGAGAACTGTGGTTCTCTGCCAGGGCATTGAGCAAAGTACTGTAGGGTGTCCATGACGGGACACAAAGAACTACGCTGGTTCGATCTATGATATGGGACGACAAAGTCCTAGAGTTGGAAACAAGGGGGTGCACTCTGCTTGTTGAAGGGATAACTTACATAAACTTTGGCACACACCTCCACTATTTTAAAGATTAATCTGTTTGGCTGTGCCATACAGATTAAAGAGAGGGAGAGTTTATTTTCATTGTCAATGGTGGATGAATAAGGGACATGTCATTGACTGTATCTTTAGCTTTCTAAGAGAAGTATTCCCCCCCCCTCTTCTTTCAAAGAGAAGTAATATTCCCCCTTCTAAGAATTCAGATTTTTTCCTTACTATAATTTTGGAAGTTGAAAGTTGATTTATGAATTTAGATTAGTAAAGAGGCGAAGGGCTGAAATTGAATTTTTTTTGCTGTTGTTTCAGAAATGCATTTTTTTATTTATTTATGGTTTATGGTTTTTACGTTTTTATGGTTTCTCAACCCATGGAAAGTGTGACATAAAAGTTGGGCAGGGTCTGACATGATAAATGGTGCGCAAACATTTTCTTTTATTCCAGGTTTTTGTTGTGGATTGTCTTTATAGCTCTCTGGGTGATGCGATGAAAATGCAATTTTGAATTTTTCTTTTATTCTTCTTTCTTTCTTTCTTTCTTTCTTTGGGCTTATCATTCCTATTAAAGAGTTTAACAAACTATTGAGAAGCACTTCACCATAGCTGACACTCTCGGGGGCAAAAAAGAACATTTCTATTTTTATGATGTTGCCACGATATTTTTTCAGTTGAAGAGAGGGACTCCAGAGAAAAGGGGTGACAATATATTGACTGCATTTTTAGTTCTTGTTTTGTATTCTTCTTTTAGGTTTGGTTGTTTATTTTTGAACTGTTGTTTTGGGTTGAACAGATTTTTTGCATTTCAATACCTATAGGCTACTATGGGTAGGCCTATGAATCTCCAACCATAACCCAAGTGATAGCCGTTCGATTGCATTTCAGATAAAGACATGGCAGATGGACATGCTAAGATATTTTTTGTGATTCGATGTTGAATCGAATCAAGAGAGGGAATTGAAAATATATTGGCATACATTTTTGTAAATTGACATTGAGAATGTTTAATAAGGGTCATGATCATATGCTGTATATTTTGCGAAGGGTTACCAGCCACATCCAACCCACTTTCTCTGTGTGATCAAGACACACCTCAGGAGGTCTGGCCAAGGGGCCTAGGTTTACCTGGACACAATGGGAGCCCCCACAGCTTGGAGACAGACGGGGGATGGTCACTCTACTACAAAAAGACAGATACACTAGGGAAAGACAGAATTCTCCTAGGCTGTTGCTGGTAGGGTGAGGTCACAGAAGAACAGAATTCAAAAATGCTTTAATTATTTGTAACTTCATGCCAGATGCTTTGGATAAATAAACCCGCTGAAATCAAGAATTGGACACCATGCTCTCTGACTCTTTAAAAAGAACACGCTGGATTCTAGCCAACACATAGTAAGTTTGGAAAATGATTTGGAAATGGGTTTACAACGTTTGGAACAAAATGGCTAAAATCCAACATATGGTAATGACCAAGTCGTGGTGCATTACTAAAGGGCCTGTGTTGTGTCATAGTATTTTAGTGCTATGGTAGGTACATTTCAATGACTATTACAGCGTGCCACTGGAGGTACGGCGCGCATTAAGGGGTTAGTCATGCTTGCACCACAATAAATAACAGCAAAAAGTATCCTGTGTGCTCCACTCATCCTTTGTCCAGTCTCCTTTGAAGTGGACCAGCTTGCTTCAGAAACTGACTTCTAACACAGCTGTGATATGAATACATGGTATGCAGATCTAGTCGCCACGCACCAAGAAAGCAATTAAGTTTCTTTGAAGGTGGATCGTGGGGAAAGCTGAAAGTTCTCTCAAAAACCCTAAATGTTCTCTTGAAAAAGAAAACTGCAAGTTCTGGTCAAAACCTCAAGGTTATTCTACAAGCAATCATAGGTTCCTCACAAAACCTTTGGGCTCTCTCAAAAGAACCCTCAATAGCCCCTGGGGTTATTTCAAGAACCAATGTGTGCATTCCAATATGCAGACTGTGGCCTCACCCCGCCTCCTGGCCCCGCCTCCGTGGAGAAAACGATTAAGTTTCCCAGCTGTCAGCCTAGCCACAACAACTTTTGGGGGACTGTTTTTCATTCACTGTCACGATTGCAAATGAGATGACATTAGAATAATGCTTTTGCAAGATATAAACAATAAAGAGGCACCCCCTATGGGCAGAACTAGCTATGAGAACGATTGCGGAAGAGTTTGGAAGATTCAATATTCAAGATTCATACAAGATTGAAAGACCTGTAGGCTAGCTGGTATGTTACATTAGTAAGTACATTAGAAAATTGTCTTTTGATTGAAGGCTTTTGTGTGCGTGTGTGTGTGTGTGTGTGTGTGTGTGTGTGTGTGTGTGTGTGTGTGTGTGAGAGAGACAGAGAGAGAGAGAGAGAGAGAGAGAGAGAGAGAGAGAGAGAGACAGAGAGAGAGAGAGAGAGAAAAAAAAACAGTTTGGCATCAGCTTCGGCACGGCCCAGGTTGGAAAGAGGTAATGCAGCCCAGTACTGGTAATGAGGTCTGATGGGGAAGGGGTTGGACGGGAGGGTTGAGTTTGTCCTATCTCCTTGGGACCTGTGGGACCCAGTGCTCGGGCCCTGTTGGCCCGTCCATTAGTCCAGCTCTAACATGTAGGCCCTACATAAGGCTTCCCTAGCAGAGCAAAGCCACTTACAACAGAGGATGCAACTCAAAGCCATTACCAATAGCAGATGCAACTCAAAGCCAGTTACACAATAGAAAGATGCTAGAGAGCGCTTGGGGAGCATTGAGAAGGAGAAAGAATGATGAAGCATTCTAGATTAGAACAGACGTAATTATGTATGGGCACAGACGAAACCAAATGTTTTTAACCCTTAACACAGAAACTCTGTTATAAACTTATTGTCACCTAAATTGTAATGGCCAAGTCTTAATCGGTTAGGCCTACTGTGCCTAAGACTTGCATTGTCATAGCAATGTTGTTATGATGTAGTTGAGTGTTTTTAGCAAAGAGTGAATAGGCCCGTTGACAGGCCCATCTGCAGTACGGGGCTACAGCACACCTATATGTACTGTAAGGTACACAGAAGCACATGTGGAAAGACTAGCTGTTGTTGTTAAGCTGTGCTACTTTAGTCATCATGGTGATGTTGGGTAACAGACGTTGGCATGCGTATGACGAGGTTAAGGGGGCATTGGCATGCTTATGATTGCGTCGTAAAATGTTGAGAGCCACTGAACTAGAGAATGCAACTCATCCTACACAATAGGCCTATATCAGCACCAACAATCAGCTGCATTACTGGGAAACAAACAAATTATCTTTTTTTTCTTCTTAATCTGCGTAAAATATGCCAAAGAAATGCTGTAAGGTAGGCTACCCCTAATCGATTAGTAAATTGAATTACCGCTAGGCTAGGAGATCTGCCTTTCTTTGCAAATTATATAGGCCTACTGTATTTGCACTGAATACAAATGAGACAGAAATGGGTGGATAATACAATTTATTTATATCGACAATAATCTACATCTAAACATGGTTAGGCCTGCTACATCCTATTTGGCTTGAGAGTGTAGGCCTAGCCTGTCTAAATCACAAAAGCAAAGCATTATGTTTCCGTTTTAGTCCTGATAAGGAAAGAAATATGACATAAATTTAAAATGAAGAGTCTATTAATACGATATTAGACAACAGCCTATTGGCTGGCAAGCTGTAACTGGGGCTTTGATGAGACCGAGAGCATGTGCTGCCCAACGTGTTAATTACCGAGGCACACCCAGAAATGCCAACATGCAGCTGCCCCCTCCACGCTTCAGACACGGCGGGAAAACAATGTCACAATGACACCTGAGCGGGAAAAGACCACCAACACCCCACTTATGCATTTAAACCGCTGAAGTCGTTGGTAACCAAGGTGAGCGAACTTCCCTGGCGCACGCGGTGCTCCCGTGCGTGTCCCTCCTGACCTGATGAACGTGGCGGGTCTTTCTCTGCTGGTTGAAGCAGCTGTTGTTTATTCTCGCCGGAGGAGGTAGCCTATACAGTGCACTCCCGCCACAATAACGGAATATTGCCAAAATACCATACACTCCTCCCGCCATAATAACAGAGGAATTAGCAAACATTATGATAATGAGCGGGTATACATCATTGCGCAAGTATTCTTACATGCACCACCGGAGAAATAGGCTAATTATGAGCAGAAGAAACCAAACAAATTTGATACATCGATTTTTCCATATGACAACGATAAGTACAATATTGTGACGACTTCCATATGGCACCATATTTTGGATATAGGCTACGAAATAGGCTATGCCACGATATTCTACCATGGCAGCTGATTTGTATTACTCTCGCGCGGTCTTCATTGTTTATTTCATAATTGAAAAGCAGATGCCTAATGCCTGACATGTCAATGAAGAGAACATACTGATAGACAGAGCGCAACAATCACGGGCGCATGAACAGTGCGCGGTTCTGGCTGCACGCAGAGGAGCAACAGGCGACACGTTTTCTTACCTGCGA
>NC_085876.1:22536088-22581088 GCF_034702125.1 Engraulis encrasicolus | reverse complement strand
TGTGTGCAGAGCCGGATTAAGATGGCCTGGGGCCCCTAGCCTACAGGTTGCTGTGGGGCCCCCCAGAAGGCAAATGAAAAATGAACGTAAACAGTGTCATAATTACGAGTTAAAAATTCAGGATAACATGTCAACCAACTGTACTCTACTCAATGGATACATTTTTAAATATTGTGTCTAGTCACAGTTCTGCGCTATTTCACTTTTGGGAAACCGGGGGCCCCCTGGCAGGTGGGGGGCCCTAGGCTGCAGCCATATCTAGCCTGTTCATCAATCCGTGTGTGTGTGTGCGTGTGCGTGTACGTGTGCATGTCTGTGTGATTATGCTACAACAACGGCACTTGTTGTTAATTGTGTGTTGTTGTTTCCACAGTCCCGGTGCTCCCAATAGGTCATCAGTGTCAGGACAGTCAGCATGGTCAATAGCATCTGACGGCCTCTCCCCTAGGGGGCGCTACAACACTCACTTACTCACCTCCTAAAGGTCAAGTATGGCAGAAGAGGTCCTTGGTGCGTGTGTGTGTGTGTGTGTGTGTCTGTGTGTGTGTGTGTGTGTGTGTGTATTGTGGTGTGTGAGGTGAGTGAGTCACTGAGTGAGCCAATCAGCACTGAGTATACGTGGCTTTGAGATCCAATCAGAGTTAAGGGTAAGTGTCTCCCTGAAAGCCAATCAGTGTGTGTGTGTGTGTGTGTGTGTGTATGTGTGTGTGTGTGTGTGTGTGTGTGTGTGTGTGTGTGTGTGTGTGTGTGTGTGTGTGTGTGTGTGTGTGTGTGTGTGTGTGTGTGTGTTCGTGTGTGTGTGTGTGTGTGTGTGTGTGTGTGTGTGCTTAGCTTTCCACTCCTTGACCGTGAGTGCCAAAGACCAACTCGGACGGTAACACCCCAATATGACTCTGCTTGACTTCAGCGGTGTGCTAGTGTGTGTGTGTGTGTGTGTGTGTGTGTGTGTGTGTGTGTGTGTGTGTGTGTGTGTGTGTGTGTGTGTGTGTGTGTGTGTGTGTGTGTGTGTGTGTGTGTGTGTGTGTGTGAATCTGTGTTTATTTGCACATACTGTATCTCTATGCGGGTGAATGGAACGTCGGACTCGGCAGCCCTCTGTGTGTATGTGTGTGTGTGTGTGTGTGTGTGTGTGTGTGTGTGTGTGTGTATGTGCGCGCGCGTGCGTGTCTAGATAGATCGATAGACTTTTATTGTCCCCAAGGGGAAATTCGTTCTCATCACCACCATCACAGACTTGACTCAGCCCACGTCAGGCACACATAAGAGACATCAAGACATTGAACTCCACTGAACATTGACATACTAGACATGATACATGTACACTCAAACATTTTCAGACAGAACCCAAGGCACAACATTGATGACAGTCACACACTTGATACATGCCCACCCAGACACTGACAGACAACACAAAACACAACATTGATGAATCTGACAGTCAGACACTAGATATACACTCCAGGAGGGTCCAGTGCAGGGTCACTATGGAAGGTTGCCGCCTGTCTACCTGCCTGGTACAGGTGGTGAGAACGAATTTCCCCTTGGGGACAATACAGGCTACTACTACTACTAGAGCGGTGATGGCATATGGAACAAAGCTTTTGTTGAAGCGTGCTCGTCGCCATCTGATTGACCTGTACGTATGGCCCGCGGCTAGATGGAAGCAATGTGAAGTGTGGGTGAAGGGGATGAGTGTGGTCTCTGGTGATGGACTGTGCGAGGCGTATGACAGCTTTGAGGTTGAGATCAGTTAGGTTGTGTGTGGGGTGGTGCAGTGGTGTAGTCTACATAGAACGCGGGTATACGGAGTATACCCACTTCTAAATTTCAGGGACTTCAGTATACCCACTTAAAATTGATTGATCCATTATTTTGAATAGCACAAATATATACAGTATACCCACTTCAAAAAATGCTCAAGTGTACAGTATACCCACCATAAAAAAGTAGATTACACCACTAGGGTGGTGAGTGATTTTGGATGCGGTGTGTGTGAGTGATTTTTCTGAGTGTTTCTGCTGCTGGTGGAGAGCATGTTGTAGAAGCAGGCTAGGCAGTACACCAGAGGGCTGGATGATGCTGGAGTATAGAAGGGACAGGAGGTGGGGAGCAACGGAGAGGGCAGAGAGTTTACGGATCACATAGAGCCTCTGTTGAGACCTTTTGTGAATGTTGGTGACAGGTTCATCAAAAGTGTGTGTCTGTGTGCATGTGTGTGCGTGCGTGCGTGCGTGCGTCTGAGTGATGCATCAACCATGTCCAAGTGTTTCTCTCGGAGAGACATGGCCTTGAGAAACGTACACTTGAGCATTTCTCTACATGCATATTTTAACTGACATGGATAGAGTAATGACATTAATTTATTCCACAGGTTTATCTTCTCTTATTATCCACACATATATAGATATAAATTTGTATTTATTCTTTATTGTGTTGACTGCGATGTGTGTTTGTCTTGTGTGTCTTGTGCCACCACCAAAGCAAATTTTCCATTTCATGTAAGTTTAATGGACAATAAAGAAGTCTAAGTCTAAGTAAGTCATATGCGCCACCTAGCCTATGTTTGTATGTGTATGTTCATATGTATTCATGCGGGTGTGTGTGCTTAGATGTCATATGTTGGTGCGTGGGTGTGAGGGAACTGTTGCCTTTGCATGCATGTGACAAGACATGCATTGCCTTACATGTATCGCTACAGTGTATGTTGCTTGCACTGCATGTGGAGAGAGTGTGTACGTTTCTTGTGAGTATGAGCATGTGTGTCAGTGTTGCCAGATGGAAAATGCTGAAATATCGTACAGCTCAAAATTATCGTTTTTGGGGGCTTTTTGAGAGGAAATTATCGTAAAAGGCCCAAATTGTTGTTTCAAAGCATGAACTGAATGACAACTCTGAAATGATCGTACATCATATTTTTTTATCGTACAGAGGACAAAATGGACAAAATATGGTACAAATACGATAATTATCGCACATCTGGCAACACTGATGTGTGTGCCAAATATACAGTACATTGATGGGATATATTATCATGCACTGAAGCAATCTTCATATTGGAGTGTGTGAAACGGTGTGTGTGTGTGTGTGTGTGTGTGTGTGTGTGTGTGTGTGTGTGTGTGTGTGTGTGTGTGTGTGTGTGTGTGTGTGTGTGTGTGTGTGTGTGTGTTTGTGTGCACATGTGTGAGAGACGAATCACACCCCTGTCCCAGGAGCGCTGCTATTCCAAATTTGGTCAGCTAAGTCAGGTTTGGCGGGCAGCATTCCGACTGTGTTCTGGGTACATGATCAGGTAGTAATGACATTCCGACTGGGTAAATGATCAGGTAGGAATACTGACATTCCGACTGGTTTCTGGAAATAGCGGCTTTCCGAGTGTGCTGGGTGGGAGGCGAGGAAGAGGATGAAAATGAAGATGAGGAAGATGAAGATGAGGATGAAGAGGAGGAGCAGCTGATGCCATCCTGTGGGATTCCGGAACATCAAAGGAGTGCATGGCAGCGCGGTTGCCATGGTGAGCATAATTCCGCTTAGGAAATGCATCCTAATTGGGCGACACAAAACGAGGGGGGAAAAAAGAGAGGGAAAAAAGAGAAAAGGGCGCCAAATTGGATAATTATCCATCGGCTTCACCATCCTCCTCATCCTCGTCAGGGCTGAGGATGTGTTTGTGTGTGTGTGTGTGTGTATGTGTGTGTGTGTGTGTGTGTGTGTGTGTGTGTGTGTGTGTGTGTGTGTGTGTGTGTGTGTGTGTGTGTGTGTGTGTGTGTGTCCACAATAGGCAGTCATGGTTGTGTGTTTAGAATCAGTATAGAAGCGAGCTATTAGATAATTGGTGTGTGTGTGACTGTAATGGAGTTGGATGTGAGTGTAGCAGAGGCTATGTGCATGTGTGTTTTTGTGTGTTTGTGTGGGTGTCTATAGATTTTTAGTTTGTGGTCCCTGGTACCATGCACTCCATGGCTGCAGTGGTGTAGTCTACGTAGAATGCGGGTATACGGAGTATACCCACTTTTAAATTTCAGGGATTTCAGTATACCCACTTAAAATTGATTGATCCATTGTTTTGAATAGCACAAATATATACAGTATACCCACTTCAAAAAAATGCTCAAATATACAGTATACCCACCATAAAAAAGTAGACTACACCACTGATGCCATGATGTGTTCCACATTTGGCCTCTATTGCATACTGAAGTGACAAAGACAAAGTGCAGTAACTACATATTAAACACATTATTACATTACGTTACATTATTAAACTACATATTAACCCTATCCAGACGGGGGGGGGGGGTGTAAAAGTGCCCGCACCAACTTTGATGTCGTATAATTCCTTAACAACTTAAGTTATGACTATGAAACTTGATGACTTTTCCTAAAATTTAGTTGGCTACAGTTTAGTACCAAAAAATTATGTTTATCATTTTTGCCGTTGCGGTTTTCTGACAGGTACTGTATGTCTGACCGAAAATCACTTATCTAAGTCTCATTATTGTTCCTTTCTTATCACATAGCCTACTACTTATTGTAGGCCTATAGTTATTCCATTACATTAGCACAAATTACCTCCATAACATACCTAATCTAATACCAGCTTCATTAAGTAAGGGTTAACGTTCGGCGAGAAGGTTGCTACCGTGGAATAGCAGCACGACAGAGAGAATCTTTAGACCCCGACACGGAGCGGAGGGGTCTTGTTCTCTCTGAAGTGCTGCTATTCCACAAAGCGACCGACTCGCCGAACGTTAACCCGCTTATTATATGGATATACTTAAATGATTCACACATGGCGGGGACATTTCTTTAGGCCTATTTAATGTTAAGTTTATTATAGTTTTTCATGTGAAAAGATTGTTGCTGCGCAAAACAAAACAGTGCCGTTGTGGAACACCGCTAGGCAACAGCTAGGTAGCCAGGACAACAGGTGTTGTCTATCACAGCAGCTGATTAGAGTCTTGTTGAAAAGTCGCTTTAGCAGTGAAAAGTCTTGTTGCCATTGACAGCGGTCTGTTATAGACCAACCCGTCCGTTATCGAAAAATAACAGACATGCGAACGTTGGGGAGCCCCATTGAAATGAATGAAGCATTCGACCGATGACGTCACACCATATAATAATTATTATTATTATCACCCAGTGAGCAGACAGAACGTCTTCTGATTGGCTGAGCAGGTGTCCTTTTATTCCCCGGTAGCAGGACACCTATGATGTCATGCGGGCGTGCGGGCGTCCAAGTTGCTTCTTTTCTAACTTTCTGGCGAAGTGCCGTTACTAGTTCAATGGCATCTGGTTGTCTAGTCAAGACCGCGTCGTTAGTTCTATCTAGTTCTAGTTCTAGTTGTCTAGCCAAGACCCCGTTACTAATTCTATTGCATCTCGTTGTCAAGTCAAAAACCCAGTCGTCAATTCTATCGCATTTGGTTGTCAAGTCACCCCAACATTCTGTGCGCGTCCTTACATGCCTCCGATAGAGGCGCGTCTCATTTGATTAGGAAGTGGTGCCCACAGCAAAGAACGAAGCGCAGTGGTTAATCTACTGTCTCACGAAGCCTTAGATCAACAAATTAATAAATTGAATAAATCACTACTTAAATACTGCCAACAGGGTGATAAACGGAATAACGGCCTTCGAGGTGTCCCAATATCAAGGGAAAATGGACTTGGTGAAGCGAACAGCCCTTCAGCTGCACCATCGGGCTGTTAGAACGCTCCGCCTCGTCCATTATTTCCCTGATATTGGAACACCTCGTCGGCCGCTATTCCATACTTATGCAAATTTATGCTAATTTGATGACATCGCTACATTAGTGGGGTCGTAATAGGCTCAGTCATTTCAAATTGGTGTTAAAGTTTGGTTTTCACTTCCAAGTTGAAGTTTAGGGTCTATAGAACAATTTGAGTTCGAGTGTCAAACACACAGATAACAAAATGGCCTGCGGGGGGCGCTCTAAAATATATAAACTGCTATAACATTTGATTAGTTCAACCAAATTTAACATATGAGGTATGTATGGATTCAGCATGAAGAGGAGAAGCCAGTGGGCTGAATAGTTGGTTACCAGATTAAAGACACACTATGTAATAAACACACTTTTAGCCCATGGACAGCTAAATCCGGGCTTTTTTAAGATAAAGGGTGGAAATGCCCTCAAAGTTGCAATGAAACATAATTTATTGTTACAAGTTATTGTAAATAAAGCCTGGGTTATCACTTAACTTGATTTGTTCAGAATATCCCTGAAGCACACAGATACTTAGGATACCTATACACAAATATGGCTGCATAAAGCCTATGTGATATTTAGCACCCAACTTGCAACTTTGAGTTTATGAATTTAGGATCATGAGTACCAGCTTTTTTTCAATTAAGCCATCATTTCATTCACAACTTAAACACTTTATATTTGGCAGAAATTAAATCAATAATAATAATAATAATAATGATAATAATAGGCTAATGATGATGATGATGATGATGATGATAAATACTATGGGGAACATCATTTTTTCCTGCATTCAAAAAGCAAACAGAAGACCATAGGGCTAACATTTATTCCAATAATCCACTCTACAATAACTATGACAGAGAACAGATGCAAAAACAGTCAGTGGTCAGTCCTAGAACAGACATGTGCACTTTAACTCTGCCTTCATGCACTTGCACCGAGATCTGGCAGGTCTATTTGTACAAGTACTAGTACAGCTGCACTTCACCTCTAGTTGGAATACATCTTTGGCAACTGCATCTTTGGTAGTGTAGTCCAAATCTGGGAACTGTTCATTTGTTACCAGATTGGCAGGCATTTCTGACAACTACGCTGCTTTTCATTCCTGTCAACTACGCTGGTAACAAATGGACAGTTCCCAGAGCAGATGATTGTGTCTACCATGTATGAAATAGTCCTATAGTATTATTTAGTATGCTTGCCAAAGGCCTCTGCTTGCCCCCAGCAAGCATACTAATTGTTCTCCAACAGTTTATTTAGTATGCTTGCGGGAAAGCATATTAATTGTTCATCAACAGTTTATTATTATTATACATTTTTCCATTCACCTCGGCATATGGGAATCGCCATTCATTAGTACGGCAGCTTTGAATCGTTGCAGCGTTCGAGATAGAGACACGGTTCGAGTGCCAAAACGAACGGCTCGAAAAGGGCTCAGGGTGGTGTATTTTTCGCTGGCCTACCCCCTTTCATTCGTTCACCAGACTTGTTTTTCCTCAGTTTTCTCTCTGTTTTCCCCCTCATTGAAATGAATAGTAGAATGGTCAAGATGATGATGTCACAAACTGTGGCAGTTAGAGTGAGAGGTGACCTGTCCTAGAGTTTTTAACTAGGTATCAGCTAGGTAAAGGCATTGTCAAAGAGGTCTTGGCTCTGAATACAAACTGTGTGAAGATCATAAGCCAACTCTTAAAAATGTTTCAAAGAGAGCAGTTTTAAAATCCCTATGATGTGACCCCATTCACTTACAAAAAAATGTGTGAACAGCTCAGCGCATAGGCCTGAATATGTCCATTTTTTGACTGAACCATTTGGCCTAGAAAAGTGATCTCAGCTTTGACATGAAGAGCAGGGTTGTGCCATTTGTGTTTCAATATCATCTGACAACTTGCAAAACTTTTGGAGATATGACAGCGTAAAAATAAGGCTGCACATATTACTCAGCTATTGACTACCAAACTGTCACCGTTAGAATCTTCATTCATACACACACACACACACACACACACACATGCAGCCTTGTAGTAGCCAGGCTGCGCCCTCCTAGTGACGCAACACCTTCGGCGGCGCTGCTTTATGCAGCCATATTTGCGTATAGGTATCCTGGGTATCTTTGTGCTTCAGGGATATTCTGAACAAATCAAGTTGAATGATATCCCAGGCTTTATTTACAATAACTTGTAACAATAAATGATGTTTCATTGCAACTTGGAGGGCATTTCCACCCTTTATCTTAAAAAAAACCCCTGAATTTTGCTGTCCATGGGCTAAAAGTGTGTTCATGACATAGTGTGTCTTTAATCCGGTAACCAAATACTTATCTCACCAGCTCCTCCTCTTAATGCTGAATCCATGCATACCTCATATGTTAAATTTGGTTAAACTAATAAAAAGTTATAGCAGTTTATATATTTTAGAGCGCCCCCCGCAGGCCATTTTGTTATCTGTGTGTTTGACACTCGGACCCAAATTGTTCTATAGACCCTAAACTTCAACTTGGAAGAGAAAACCAAACTTTAACATCAATTTGAAATGACTGAGAAAAATTGCACATGCCTACGAACCCACTACATGCAGTATATAATCAAGGCAGGCTTTATCTTTACCAACCCACGTTTCACCTCAATTTCATTCATTCCTTTTATTTCCCATTGCTTAAGTGTGTCATGTATATCATGCCCTGCAAATTTGGTAATGATATCCTGTTGTTGACGTTCATGAGTTATGAGAGGGGGGTCGAAAGAGAAACTGGGATGACATTCCTATTACCATTGGGTTATTTGACCAAACATTCTTACACTTCTGCACAACAGTTCAGATAACTAGCAAAATGTCATATTCCTCCCAAAACAGGTCATTCTTGCATCAGCACTAATCCTTCTCCCACAAAAATAGGACTAAATGAATGCAAATGAGCCAAAGCAATTGAGAAGGATCTATGCCATTTTGATGGTACTGACAATTTATGTGGGAGAAGGACTTGTGCTGATTCAAGAATGAGCTGTTTTGGGATTTGGACCAATCGAGAAAAGCTGTAATATTGTTGTAAACCGATGTTGCCAGATGGAGAAACTATCGCACCAAAAGCTCAAAATGATCAGTTTTGGGGGCTTTTTGGTAGGAAATTATAATGCAAGAACCATATGGTTGTTTCAAGGCAGCTAAATTAACTGAATGAAAACTCTAAAATTATCGGACAAATGGACAAAATTATGGTACAAATACGATAATTATCGTACATCCGGTAGCACTATCGTAAACCCATTTGAACTAAAGCATAGTTACATAACACCATGTTTTTTTCATGGTTTGAAAAGCTCAATGCCAAGGTAACATGTAGGCATCACCTCAGTTTAAAAAAAGAAGTACCGTTCTGTTCTGGAGCCATCGCTCTCTGTCGCAGTGTTTGAAATAATACTGGACTTAATAATTAATATCTTCATTAGGTGAGGATGACAATGTGGGGAGTTACTAATAACCTCTACCCCTTTCTGGGAAAGGCCCAAGGACAAGTCATTCCCCTCTAATTCATCACATCCTTTCTTTTTTTCAGTTTTATTTTCTACCTCAACTTTTTTACACTTGTCTCTCGGACTGCAATGGAACATACTGGTGTAGAGCAGACAGACAGGCAAGCAGACAGACAGGCAGGCAGGCAGGCAGGCAGACAGACAGGCAGGCAGGCAGGCAGACAGCCACAGGCAAGCAGGCAGGCAGACAGACAGAGAGGCAAGCAGGCGGGCAGACAGACAGACGGGCAGGCGAACTGGTGGTTATTGAATTCTCTCATTACCCAATGGATGCCGTATAAGGGTCTCTCAAGAGTTTAGTCTTGTCATGTTTGTCTTCAGATACAAATCTCCTTAATTAACATAGTATAGGCACATATTAGACAAACAGACAGACAGACAGACAGACAGACAGACAGACAGACAGACAGACAGACAGACAGACAGACAGACAGACAGACAGACAGATAGATAGATAGATAGATAGATAGATAGATAGATAGATAGATAGATAGATAGATAGATAGATAGATATGCAGAGACAGATCAGAAGTCAAGACAGTCTGCTCACGTGGCATTGAGTGTGGTGCAGGTTGATATAGCAGCATTCACTGCTTCCCATCATTGGCCTTGACCAAGACAATACATCCAACAGATCGTGAGGGAGTATGAATGTGTGTGTGTGTGTGTGTGTGTGCGCGCGTGCATGCGTGCGTGCGTGTGTATGCGACTATGCGTGTATGTGTGTTACCAACGATGATTACATAACTTAAAGGAAGGAGTAAGAAAAGTGTAGGCTACTTAATACAAAATAGAGTTAACTTGATGATATGAAAGCACATGGATTGGATTGTTTTTTTTGTGAAGCCATTCTCTTTCTTTCTCACTAATTACAACTAATTGGTAGAGTTTGGATTGGTTATGGGCTGTACTCTCTCTCTCTCTCTGTTTCTGTCTCTCTCTCTCTCTCTCTCGCTCTCTCCCCAATAGCTGTTTAAAGAGATTAAGTTTGTATGGGTAGTTTTATTTCGTGGCATTGTTCTTTTTCTGTTTTGGGACACATTCTGTTGTTCTCTTACCCTTGTTCTGTCATATATTCCGGAATTACTTTCCATAAAACACTTCTAAAGGCTTTCAACCTCCCTCCAGCATTGTTGGTCCTCTGGCTTCGGGGCTTTGCATCACCCCTTCATAACATCCTCATCACCGCCAGTGTGAGAGTACACTACTTCTGCCCAGGGCTGGGCAGGGGGAGATATTGGGCCCGGGCACGTTTGGCTTAAAGGGGCCCCTCATAATTAGCGGCACAGAACTGAGTCACTGTTGGTCCCCGCACCCTCGTGGGCCCCTATTTTCAGAAATGTTCAGTTATTTTTTAAATGAAAAAATCCCAAAAAATCAGAAAATAGGGGCCCACGAGGGTGTGGGGCCCACCGGGTAATGCCTTCTATGCCAGATGGCCAGTCCAGCCCTGCTACTGCCTGCCAATCCCTTTACTGCTGCAGCACCAGTCGTTCTGTATTATTATGCTTACTTTGGTTTAGCACATTGCTGTTGTGTGGATCTCCTCGTGTTTGTCAAGCCTGTGGGAACAGATGGACGGGCGGTCGGCGGAAGAACAGAGCAAACAGAGACGGGAGATGGAGATGGATGAGCGGAAATGGGGGGATAAAGGAAAATGAATAATCAAAGGAGTAGGACGATAATGAGAAAACGGGAGAGAGAGAGAGAGAGAGAGAGAGAGAGAGAGAGAGAGAGAGAGAGAGAGAGAGAGAGAGAGAGAGAGAGAGAGAGAGAGAGAGAGAGACCAGAGAACTACTCACTAATTTCCCGTCCAAAATATGACCAAGACATTTTGCTATTCTCAGATGAAATGGCAAAATAGAGGCCTCTACAAATCTACCTGAAACTGGCATCAGTTTAAAGAAGGACAAGGGTGGTAGTGGTCCGTCTTTTCCTCAATACATGCCCACTTATAGAAAAATAAAAAATATGAACCTTTCCTAAAATGTAGTAATGTTCAATGTTCAACCCTTACTTGTAAATAGGCCTACTGGGTGTGCCCACAGTCATGTGGAAGTTCCCAGTCTGACTTATTTGTCTACTGTGTGTGTGTGTGTGTGTGTGAGAGAGAGAGAGAGAGAGAGAGAGAGAGAGAGAGAGAGAGAGAGAGAGAGAGAGAGAGAGAGAGAGAGAGGTGTGCTGCTTCATCCTCTTCTTTTCTGCCCTATGGTAACATAGAAATACTGTTTGCTCAGTCTCAAGGTCTCCTATACAGGTTGAAAAAAGTTAGTTGGGTTTACTGAATTCAACAGTGCACATTGGTTGCACACAAACAACTTGCTTTGACAGCAACTTTAAAATATTGAATTAACATTTTGATGAGTAATTTGAGGTCATAATCCATCTCGATCCTGCACTCAACTCACAATTCGGTTCGTATCACGATCTTTGACCTGCGGTTCGATGCAATTTTAAATGAATCTTTTTATGTATTGATTTTATATAATTATAACAATAATAATTTATATAAATAAAAACTTAACAGAATAAAAATAATTAAAAATAATAATGAGGAGGATTTAAAACTTGAAAGCACATCATATCACATCACATCATATCATGTGGTTGTTTTATGCACTGAATGGTAACAGAAAAAGCACATCCTGTTTGCATCGTGATACAGTATCATGACTGTGTATGACTTCTCGGTTTCGTACTGAAATGGCATTTAGTTATTATGTTGCCAAATGCTGGAACCAGCTTCCTGTCCAAATTAGGACTGCCTCAACAGTATCATGTTTTAAAAAGAAATTAAAAACAGCTTTAAAAATAGAAATTTACAATATATTTTTTCTTTTCTCTTCTTTCTTCACTTTTTAGCACATTGATTGACAGTTATGTATGATAATGTGCTATATAAATAATATTGGTTGATTGATTGACAGACTAAGTGATTGATAGCCCTGCCAATAAAAAAGGCCATTACAGACACCCGTTGTAATGTTGATGTGATTGGAGTTTCCTTTCTCTCTCTTTTGCTGCCCTCTACTGGATTCAGGCGGTACTGACTTATTTTTCAGGCAGGAGGTGCTCAACCAACAAGTGGTCATTTTCGGACCTCCTGTCCTCTCCTTTTGCTTGCATCCTCGAGCTTCAATGATGCCCTACCTCCACAACTTTTTTTTGGGGGGGGGGACGTTTCCCCATTCAGCATCCCTATTGCAAATGAGAAAATTACCTTTGAATTGTGCTTTGGTGAGATATTGAGTAAAACTTTTTTATTTGTTTTATTTGAGAATTTGTTTTGGTTGAGTGAATTTGCCTCGAGTTGCACGTTTCAAGGAAATACAGAATGTAAGTGTAATGTAAAAAGATTGACAATAGCAAGAGTTTGAAAGCAAATAGTAGGTTTTATTAATAGCACTGTTAAAACATTTATTATGTGAATATGAAGATGATTTGTCAAAAGCTCAACAAAAGATAAACTGATGTAATGATTTTCCCCAAAAGCTTACCAAACCTTTGAATACAATGAGGGGGACCACTACTATTTAGACTAATATTTATGTGTGGTGTCAGTTCTTCACACCTCAATGAGGAGAGGCAGCAGGTTGGAGACAGTAGATGTTCCCAGAGGACACACACACACACACACACACACACACACACACACACACACACACACACACACACACACACACACACACACACACACACACACACACACACACACACACACACACACACACACACACACACACCACTCTACCACTATTATTCTATACACCATTAGAAAGAGAAATTAAAGACAAAGTGTAATGAAGACACAGTTTTAACACAAAGTCAAATAAATTCATGCCATCACAAAATGTTAATTTGGCCTGTAAGGCCTCACTAGGCTACTTCCTGACCCTGGATGGATTGGTGGTCTTGGCCGTTATGACATTATGGACAATTAAAAAGGACTCTAACATACAGTAATATGACAATAGCACAGCACAGGTCTTCATCAATGGACAGGACATCAATGCACGGGCACACACACATACACATATGCAGGACTGTAGTGGACGGTAAACGCACGTAAACGCCGTTTAGGCCTACGCATCTCTGGAATTTAGGAAATATGCGTTTACCCACCTCTAAATAGCGTTTACCCACCTCTGAATAGCGTTTACGCAGCTCTTAATGGCAATTACGCACGTCAACGTTCCCTTGTGATCTGCCGTTGGAATAGTCAAAAATAAATTTGGTGTCATTTAAAAAATATTGTTGAACATAGGCCTACTTAACACTTAGGAATCATTTTCATCTGCTCTGTATTCGGGTATGTGACCTTCCAATCAGTGCTTTTCGGCTGCGGCGGCGACACCAATCAGGATCCAGGGAATATGTAAACACATACACGTTGTGTAGTTGCCTGCCTGCCTGCCTACCTGTTCAAAGTTAGTCATCATGGATATTAGGAGATATTTGAAGAGACCATCCAGTGCTTCCACTTCCGCAGATGCCAGAAAGGCCTCACGTGCAAAGTAAGACTGACAGAGATCAATGTACATGAGTCGTTAAATGTGATTCATAAATAAGTTTGACGAGCTTTCAGATTAGCTAATGCGTAGTCATGCTATCCTTGTATTGCACTCGTCACCCACCGCTAGTCATTCTATCACGAAAGCTAGCAATAGAGTTCTTCAGTAACGCGGAAGCATGTAGTAGATTGTAGTCTTTCATGTTAGCATTTAAGGACGTCCTGGTTCCTATCGGCTTCCGGCCTCCATTGGGAATGAATTGGGGCCAGTTTCAAATAAGCTCCGAGTGCAAGCACGCGCTTAGCGAACCCCCGCAAACTGTCGAGGGTGTTAAAAATAGGCTGTAGGTATGACATGGTTGATCATTTTGTGTCAAACTTCGACATAAATACGATGTTGCGTCCATATGCTAAACCCGGAAGCTTTTGGCGA
This sequence comes from Engraulis encrasicolus, assembly GCF_034702125.1. Lineage (NCBI taxonomy): Eukaryota > Metazoa > Chordata > Actinopteri > Clupeiformes > Engraulidae > Engraulis > Engraulis encrasicolus. The sequence goes on along the minus strand of NC_085876.1, from coordinate 22,566,886 downwards.
CTACAGAAGCGGCGTCTGTATCTAACGGCATGTACGTTCGGAGGGTTGTACCCATGGCAACCAAAGGAAAGTATGTAGTTCGGAAGTTTTAATGATCAGAAAGGGGTTAGCAATATTGAATTATAATCGTCATGATTTAACATGTGAATACACCAACATGATGATACGATCCGTTCCACTAATGAGAAAGGGATGCGGGGACACGCTAATGTTCGTTGTTGGCGTGCAACTTATATTTTTGCCAAACCTGAATCTCTATGGCGTTTTGCAATGTAAAAAATCGCCATGGAACCGGTAGTCCAAACGCCGCATACAAGTTGACGTCAACGCTGAAGAGCTCTATGCCACCAGTGTAATTTTACAACAATAATTTTACACCACGAGACGTTCTCGTGCTTCAAGGTGAAATGAGAATAGCAAATCAAATAAAAGGTCAATTGTCATTCTAAATTCTGCAAAAATATGATTTATGTGATGGCTTATATATGATTAAAAAAAAAAAAACAGCCATTGAATTGGCACATGTAAATCAAAAATAGCAATCTTATATTTTCTAAATATAAAACAATATAACAAAAAACATGCTGTATAGGCTATTTATGCTGACATAGGTAGTTATAGCCTACATGAGTGATCCTTTAACTTATGTTGTCAGTGTAATTGGCAGGCTGCTTAACTGGTGTTCTCAGCCCCACAACTCTTAAATTCTACTTTTTTTCAGGCAGTGATGGCACAGGCAATGAGGCAGAGATCACAGGGAGAGGAGAAACACCAGGAGATCAGATAGAGATAGAAGAGGAAAGAGGAGGAAAGGAAAGAGGACCAACAGAGAATGAGGAAACAGAGAAAGATGAAATAGGAGATGCAGAAACAGGTAGTGCGAGAGGACACACACACACACACACACACACACACACACACACACACACACACACACACACACACACACACACACACACACACACACACACCCCATATGTACTGTAGCCTAGATAGTTCTTACTCTTACTTGAAATTTAATTGATTTAATATGACTTTAACTGATGACGTCATGGAATATGGCCAGGACAGCCATACAGATTCGCGACACCTTGAGTGCGTTTTAATATGCGACCTTGCCTCCTCCACTTGCCTCCTCCACTTGCTTCTCGTCATGATGACATCACTGACAACAGCATTATATTTCAATATCTTGCAAAAGCTCAATTTTAAAGTCTTTTTCTCATTTGCAATTGGGATGGTGAATGAAAAACAGTCCCTCAAAAGTTGTTGTGGCGAGGCTGACAGCTGGGAAACTTTATCGTTTTCTCCACGGAGGAGGGGACAGGAGGCGGGACGAGGAGACAAGCACAAGTGGAGGAGGCAAGGTCACATATTGAGATGCACCCCTTGCGTTGCTTTGTGCTGTGCTGTGCTGTGTCGCGTCGCGTCGTGTCACGTTGCGTCGCGTCACGGTCTGTCTGATCAAAAAAATCATAGTTTACCCATAGATACCCATAAATGGCCCATAAATTATAGGTGGGTAAACTCATATATGTGTATAGAAGAATCTATGAGTTTACCCATTTGACCACTACCGCCCTGTACATATGCAAGAAAATGTACACACACGAATGTGTGTTTACTCACACATGTACACGCACACACACACACACACACACACAGGCATGCACGCACGCACACACTGTGGTTTCCGCTACATTCATTTCACAGTGACGGGCCGCCACGCCTCCGCTATGCCCCGGCACACAAAAATTCGGAGTTTTGTCAAGGTTCTAGCAAACGCAAACTTGCGTTGGGCTACGGCCCGTTACGCTATGATTTAGGACCGCTTACAGAGTAACAGCGTCCTGTTTGTATTTATTTCTACAATAAAGATAGATCAATGCCAGTAGGCTATAACCCTTCTGACAAACTTGACACTTTTCCGTGGATTTTTGACAGTTCTTAGTCATCTCTGAGCACTGCGTTAGATTTCAGCGATATCTCTCAGCGCTATACAGGGTCGGAAATGGCACCTTGGTTGGAAAACGATGTCCAAAAGTAGCCTATTGTGTTTGCTAAATCACTGTAAAACTAGTTCACAATTAAAAGCAAAGAAATATTTGATGTAAAACAGGAGGAATTTTCTACCAAAGAAAGGAAATATGCCACGTTTTAGTCATTGAGCTACTGCGTAAAGTTCTGTGATCCGTCATCATGTTACGTGCGCTAAGAAACAAATAAATCAAAAGTATCACAGTTAAGCCATGCAGATAGCTTAGGCTTATAACAACTTCGACATTTGGAACAATCCGAAGTGGCCACGCATGGTTAACAGTTCTCTTTGTCAGACTTGGATGAGGTGTCTTAGCACACGTAACGTGACAAAAGGGGAGAACCGCAACAAACGACACATTGCGCTCAAAGTTTAAAGAAAGAAAAATCAGCGTGCTGTGTCTCAACGTTTAGGCTACGTTAAATGACTTGATCTTGATATGACAAAATTATGGCCATATGCTTCATCATCTTTGAAAATAACCGTTCAGTAAAACGTGTCCACTCGTCCCGACTGTTCTGCTTAATTCTGTTATCGCTTCTGCAGTGCAGACATGTGTCATCCAAAAAATCCCATTAGCCTATTGCACAAAGCAAAACGCGGTGTCTCTCAAAATCTGTTGTTTATTTAACATAAAACAACGCATAAAATGATGGTATCCTTGCACATACTTCCAGCGGTCTAGTAAAGTGTTTGACTCTCGCCTTCCCCTCTCGCTGTTATCCAAAATGCGTTACCAATTAACCCTTGAAGCGCTGCGGCAACAGGGACTGTAGGCTCCAGTATTGAATTGGGCTTTTGGGTTGAACATCTGAAAACACTGAAATTTGAGAGATATACTAGGCCTACATTTTCACAGTCAACATACATGCAACATTTAAATGTAGGCTTAAAATAACTGGCTATGGTGTGATTTTGCTTAGGCTAGCCTATGTTAAATATCCAAATAGCCTATCCATTCATATTTTTCATTCATATCTTATTTTGTGCCTTTTTGTTTCATTAAACATCATTTGTAGGCCTCCTTAAAACTGTTGTAGGCCTACTGCAATATAAAGAAACCTGCTGTTTCAGTGCAGTAGCATATGACTGCATTATTATTAGGCCTACCGCAGTAGGCCATTAGTGTGTTTTTGTAGTTGTGAATGCAGTTATTTACAAGAAACTGTGATACGGTTACACTGGGGGAAAAATGTTTTTACAGAAGGGGTGGCACGGTCTTTGCATCTCTGGTTACATTATTAAGGAGAGTGTTTGGGTCCTAGGCAGCAGCCAGATCAACTGTAAGACTATTATAACACATAGTGTGATATAAATTACTAGTTCCCAACCTAGGGGCCGGGCCCCCCAGGGGGTCTACTTGGTTGGCGGGGTCCTGCCACCGTGCCTTCAAGAAAATCCTGGGGGAAACCGCAGCTCGATTTGTCTACCTGTACTGCTCTACTTGTATAGAGGTCTTCACTGGTAGCATCCTCAGAGGACAGGCATTACAACCAGTACCAAAATATGGAAACATTCTCTCAGTGAAAGTGTGGGTGAAGGTGTGTAAATGTGTGTTATTATCAGGGTCAGAGAATGACAGCTTTCCTCTGTCCCAGTCCAGCTGCACTCTGATCCTCTGGAGTTTCTGCTTCACTGTGAGGACAATGCAGGGCTGTGATGAGGCACATACTCCATATTTACCATTATAATAATACACATACCACCGCCCACTCAAGGAGCTGAAGTCTCCCTTCCTCTGGCAAGACTCTGCCGTCACGCCCACAAGCCACCAAGTGTTGTCCCCAACCTCCACATCCCAGCAGTGTGTCCCTGACGTAAAGCCCTCAGAGCCCAGGAGACAGCGACGCTGATCATATCTCTCTGGGTTACCAGGCAGCTGCTGTTTCACATCACCAAGCCTCACACTGGTCAGATCCTCAGACAGGATCAGTTTTGGGTGTGCAGTGTTGGGGTCCAGAGTAACAGGAGCTGCAGAGAGGAAGAAAACACACAGAAGCTGAACAATAAAGGCCACGCGTTCAGGCCAACATAGAACCGTGCCGGTGCCCATTCCTGCACCTAATCTCAAACAAAAAGTCTAAGTGCACGGGACCAGAAAGTTGGTTTGCGATGCGAACTGAACAATACTTGGTTTTTCCTCTGCGTATGACAACAATGTGGATTTCAGCAAGTTTATACGGGTAACAAATGGTCACATGCAGAACAGTGAGCCCGGTATGACCGTGTGTGTGTGTGTGTGTGTGTGTGTGTGTGTGTTGGGGGGGGGTGCATGTGTGTGACTGTCCATGTAGAGTGGAGGTGTGTGTGTGTGTGTGTGTGCGTGCGTACTACTTACTGAATTGAACAATCTCCTGCATTTTCTCCCAGACTCTGAACTTCAAGTTGCCCAGGTGCTTTGCCACATTGATCAGAGCTCCTGAAAGCTTCTCTGGATTCTGCAGTGTGCACTGGGCTCTGGAATGAACAACATTCAGGAGTCAGTGCTGTGTGGGTTTGGGTTCAGAACCACAAGAGAGAGACAGGAGGCACATCACTCACCTTTTCACTGTGCTCTTGTAGTTCTGGAAAGAAATAGAATATTGTTAAAACCACCTTGTTTTGCATGTATTAATTTAATTCATTTGAATTTCATTCATCAAAAACATGCTTTTCAACACACTGTGCCACATACTTATGTAGTCAAGCAATGACATAGATACACACATGCACACGTATGTGTATTATGTACTGTAATATTCTCAGTCTGTGGAAAGATCTTTTGATTTCCTTTTACTAACAGCTCTGTTCATGATTCAGCACATCTCATTGTATACCTGTTTAAGAATACCAAAAGCATTGATTCTAATACAATAGTTTCATACAAATGTGTATGATTCATCACAAACAACAACAACAAAATATGATGCACGGACTCACGTAGAGCCGGACAACCCAAGGTAGCTTCCGGCAGGTGAAGGCACAATAATAATCTCATTGCCTAAAGACGTAAGAGTGACGTAAGTGTGCTACCTGCAGGAACGTGACATCATCAGCTTCCATCTCCTCTTCTATGGCTCTGATTGATTCTGAAAGAGATGAGATCTCTCTGCTCATCTTCTCAATCTTCTCCTTCATCATCTGACTCTTCTGCTCCTCTTCCTCCCTCAGTGCAGCTATCCTGGCTGCCTCTTCATCTCGTAGAAACTGGTGAAGCTTCTCAAACTCCTCCTTGATCTGCCTCTCTGTGTTATGAACTTGAGCCTGCAAAACACATCCGAAACATATTACAATTAGTCAGTTAAATTTTATCTGTAAAACCTCAAATCAACATGACACTTCTTCCTCAATGTACTGATCCATGTCTTACCTTAATGTGAGCTGCTGTTTTATCACAGAGGAGTTTAACTTCTTCAAATGTCTTCAGTTTCTCCTTTAAGGGATGCAGTTTGATCTTGAGCTCATCCTGAAAGGAACAAACACTATTTTAGGTCACAACATAATGTCAAAATAACATTTGCTAAATGATTACAGGGGTTAGGCTACAACATCATGTAACTATGTAAATAATTTCTCACCTTGCGTTCAGGTGCTGCTTCATGTCTAATGTTGTGATTTTTGTGTTTCACTGAGTCTCGACAAAGCCAGCACACAGTTTCTTTATCATCTAGACAGAAGGCCTTGAGTTTCTCACTGTGCAGACTGCAGAGCACCTCAGACCCTGCCGAAGCTCTCTGACTCCTCTCCAGTAGGAAGGTCTCACACAGGTTCCTTAACGCCATGTTGGGATGATGCCAGTCTTTTGAGCATTTCCTCCTGCAATAGGGACATTCTCTTGATCCCTTCGTCTCCCAGAACTGCTGCAGACAGGCCTTACGTACACTGTGAGCACACGTCAGTAGGACAGGATCCTTGTAAATGTCACAGCACACAGGACAGGTGAGATCCTCTTCGAACTTTGATGCCATTTTCTCCTATACAAGATAAAACAATAAAGCATAGTCAATAAAACATGGATACCTATTCCAATCCTGCATGAGATATCACTGCAGGTCACTGCCCAATCAATAATTTACAGTCTTCGTCAGTTCTGTGTGTGTGTGTGTGTGTGTGTGTGTGTGTGTGTGCGTGCATATGTGTGTCTTGCCGTACAACTAATGGCCACTGGATGAATGTTACCAGCTAATCAGGAACATAATATGAATTCACAAAATGAGGACTTTCCTTTCCAAAATATTACATTACGTCAACCTAATTGCAATATTTGCAAGAAAATTCCACAATAGCCAAAGTTTAAAGTAGGCCTACTTATGATACACCAGCTCTCGGCACCTGTTGCAGCTCGTTTACTGTCATATTAATTTGCTGGAATGAGAAGTTTTAACTGTAGCCTACTGTATTAAGGTAATTTAATTGTGAATGTATTAATATAAATATGCCCCATTCATTCTGCAAGCCATTAATTAAAGTATTCTATTTAAGAAAAAAGTGTCACATACCTGTTCAGGTGTTACGGAGGAAAAGGTGCCCTCTGTACCTCAGCCTGCACTTCCTCATTCCCAAAGGAGGGCAAGGGAGAAGGGAAGAGGGAGGGACTCAGAGAGGCAGAAGCAGCAGGTACTGTGACTCTAAGTGCAGGAGATAGTCAAGCTAACGTAGGTCAGTAACATTAGCAAAACCTTCAAAGGAACCAATTTATGGTTTTGTCGCTTAAGCGTTCCCAACCATTTTTGTCATGAGACCCCATTTTGATACCCCACATTTCTGGGGATTTTCGCAAGAAATAATACAAGACTGAGCTACATAACATCAGGGTATTAAACCTATAGATATTGCTGACAGTCTAAAATTGTACAAAAAAAGAAAAAAAGAGAATATTGAATAGTTATGTTATATTAATTATACTCCAGAGTTGAAAAACACTGCCTTCATATCATAAGAGAGAGGGATCAGAAAAATTACGGTTACGTATTACAGCCTTTCTCAAGTGGTGGGTCATGCCCTGAAAGTAGGTCGCGATGACTGATAAAACATAGTCAATAAAACATACCTATTCCAATCCTGCATGAGATATCACTGCAGGTCACTGCCCAATCAATAATTTAGTCTTCATCAGTTCTGTGTGTGTCTGTGTGTGTGTGTGTGTCTGTGTATGTGTGTGTGTGTGTGTGTGTGTGTGTGTGTGTGCGTGTGTGTGTGTGTGTGCATAAGTGTATGTGTTTTGCTGTACAACTAATGGCCACTGGATGAATGTTACCACCTGATCAGGAATATGAATTCACAAAATGAGGACTTTCCTTTCCAAAATATTACATTACGTCAACCTAATTGCAATATTTGAAAAAAAATTCCACAATAGCCAAAGTTTAAAGTAGGCCTACTTATGATACACCAGCTCTCGGCACCTGTTGCAGCTCGTTTACTGTCATATTGATTTGGTGGAATGAGAAGTTTTAACTGTAGCCTACTGTATTAAGGTAATTTAATTGTGAATGTATTAATATAAACATGCCCCATTCATTCTGCAAGCCATTAAACAAAAGGAAAAAGTCTTCTTGTGAAATCCTACTGACTTTTGTGCCTGCCATGTACTTACCTGCCCACAAGATGCCGCCATTCTGCCACTGTGTGCCTCTGAATTCCAATGAACTTTTGTGCCCGCCATGTACTTACCTGCCCACAAGATGTCGCCCTTCTGCCTTTGTGTGTTTTGTTAATTTGCCCCCCTTTGTGATTGGATGATTGGATTATTGGTGTTGATGTACCAGCCTATTTAAGATCCTGATTTTTCCTTTGTCTTTGCTGAGTTTTCCTGCGAGCCACAGTGTGAGTACCCTTTTTTCTGTGCTGCCAAATCCTGAACCCTTGTTTTGATTTTTGACTTCCACCTGCATTTTTGAGAACTTGAAAGCCTGTTTTTTGTGCCGAAATACTTTTTGTTGGAACTTTGAATTTTTGACTGAAGATTTTTGTTGCCATTGGACTGCTGGCTGTGATACTTTTTGTTTTGACTCTGGGAACTTTCATTGAACTGAAGAACTGCTTTTTTGTATCCTGTGTTTTTGAAAGTAAAGAAAACTTATCATCAGAACTCATTGCTTCTCTGCATGTCTGTCCAAGGTCAACCACCCAACAAAATTCCTGACAGAAAAACTCAGCCAACGATGGACGGAGCAGAGAAAATACCACTCCCTGAATCTGATTCTATGGACATTCCGGAGCCAGTGCCCGCCTCTGCGTCAGCACAGAACTTGGGAATCACCTTCCAGCACCTGGTGACAGCTGTCGGCAGCCAAGAAGCCACCATGCAACGCCATGAAGAAGCCCTATCTCAGTGGGGGGCACTTATGCAAGAACATGCCGTTATGCTGAATGAAATCCATCAGGCCCTTCAACTGAATCGGCCAACACGACCAGCCCAGCCCCAGCAGATGCACCCGGCCCCCCAACTTCAGCCAGCCCAGATGCACCAGGCCCCTCTTCTTGGTCAAGATGCCCAAGTGACTACTCCAGCTGCGTCCTCCACAGAGCGAGTGGCCTCTCACCCCACGCCCAGCCGTGAACCCCGCCTGCCAACTCCAGAGAGGTACAGTGGAGATCCAAAGGGATGCAAAGGTTTCCTGACCCAGTGCCGCTTGTCCTTTGACCTCCAGCCTGCCGCCTACCCAACTGAACATTCTCGAGTGGCCTATGTCATAACTCTTCTCACCGGAAGAGCCCTGTCCTGGGCCACCGCACTCTATGACAACAACAGTCCTGTTTGCAACTCTCTTACTGCCTTCTCCAAGGAGATGATGAAAGTCTTCGCACCAGATCTCAGTGGTCGCACAGCAGCCAACAAGCTCATGCAACTTCGCCAGGGTCGCCAGTCAGCAACAGACTATGCCATCCAGTTCCGCACCCTAGCAGCTGAAAGTGGTTGGGGAGAGCAGGCCTTGCTCACAACATTTTACCATGGACTATCCGACCGTATCAAAGATGAGCTAGCCTCATGGGAAGAGGCTGAAAACCTTGAAGTGTTGATTGCTCGCGTTATTCGTCTGGACCACCGACTCCAGGAGCGTACCAAGGCCCCAAGAAGATTCTACCCCTATGCAGTCCCAGTCAACGACACCCCTGTTCCACAGTCCTCTGATGGCGGTCCAGAGCCCATGCAGCTGGGTGGCACGCGGCTGTCCCAAGCGGAACGTGACAGGCGTATGAGGGAACGCTGTTGCCTTTACTGTGGAAAGCCTGGACACTTCCGAAATGCCTGCCCTGAGCTAATGGGAAAAGCCAAACCCCGTCCAGCACCAGGAGACCTGTGACGGGGGTGAACTCCTCTCCTGAGCTTCCAGTCTCTGGCTTTTTGACGCCTCTTACCATATCCTGGGACCACAAAACACATTCTCTACAAGCACTCATCGACTCCGGCGCTGCTGGCAACTTTATGGATATCTCTCTCGCTCAACACTTGAAGATCCCAACATCCACTCTTGATCCTCCTCTTTCTGTTACCGCTCTGGATGGACGGCCTTTAGGATCAGGCCTTGTTAAATTGACCACCTCTACCATTCGTCTGCAGATCGGTGAACACGAGGAGGATATCTCATTCCACTTGATCCAGTCTCCTGAGTTTCCGGTAGTCCTGGGATTCCCCTGGCTCACTCTCCACAACCCACATCTCGATTGGAGTTCCTGCACTATCCGCGGATGGAGATCTACTTGCCACAAAACCTGCCTTGTCTCAGGCTCCTGTAGATCATCTGTTCATCCACCCGAGTCAACCCGGCCTCCACCCGAGTCAACCCGGCCTCCACCCGAGTCAACCCGGCCTCCACCCGAGTCAACCCGGCCTCCACCCGAGTCAACCCGGCCTCCACCCGAGTCAACCCGAGCTCCTCCCGAGTCAACCCGAGCTCCTCCCGAGTCAACCCGAGCTCCTCCCGAGTCAACCCGAGCTCCTCCCGAGTCAACCCGAGCTCCTCCCGAGTCAACCCGAGCTCCTCCCGAGGCAACCCAAGCTCCTCCCGAGTCAACCCAAGCACTGCCCGAACTCTCCAGAGTACCACCAGAGTATCATCATCTGAAGGAAGTGTTCAGCAAAAAGAAAGCAGCAACTCTACCACCTCACAGGTCTTATGACTGCACCATTGATCTGCTGCCAGGCACCTGTCCTCCAAGGGGGCGCATCTTTTCCCTCTCTGCGCCAGAACGCATTGCCATGGAGGAGTACATCAAAGAGGCGCTGTCCACAGGTTTTATACGACCCTCTTCTTCACCAGCAGGGGCAGGCTTCTTCTTCGTGGGCAAGAAGGATGGAGGGCTGAGGCCATGCATTGACTACAGGGGCCTCAACAAAATCACTGTGCGAAATCGTTACCCTCTACCCCTCATGTCGTCAGCCTACGAACTTTTGCAGGATGCAACCATATTCACCAAACTGGATCTCCGTAATGCATACCATCTTGTCCGTGTTCGTGAAGGAGACGAATGGAAAACTGCTTTCAACACACCCAATGGCCACTACGAGTATCAGGTAATGCCATTTGGCCTCACAAACGCCCCAGCTGTTTTCCAAGCTCTCATCAATGATGTCCTTCGTGACATGCTGGACAGATTCGTTTTCGTATATTTAGACGATATTTTAATATTTTCCAAGAGCCTCCCGGAGCACATCCAACATGTCCAATTAGTTCTAAATCAACTCCTCAACAACAACCTTTTCGTTAAGGCCGAGAAGTGTGAATTCCATGTCCCTAAAGTCTCTTTTCTTGGCTACATCATTTCCGAGGGCAGAATCATGATGGATCCTAAGAAGGTGGAAGCTGTCAAGGATTGGCCAGTACCCAGTTGCATCAAAGAGACACAGAGATTCCTGGGGTTTGCGAATTTCTATAGAAGATTCATACGCAATTTCAGTTCCATCGCTGCCCCCATTTCTGCAGCCACTCGAAAGGACAATTCCCCCTTCTCATGGTCCCCTGAGGCCAACAAAGCTTTCAAAAACCTCAAGCAGCGCTTCACTTCAGCCCCTATTCTCTGTCAACCAGATCCCACCCGAGCTTTCATTGTTGAAGTCGATGCCTCCAATGTTGGAGTTGGAGCGGTACTGTCCCAGAGGTCCCCTGATGGCAAAGTGCACCCTTGTGCATTCTTCTCAAGGAAGTTGTCTTCATCTGAAGAGAATTATGATATCGGCAACCGGGAACTCCTTGCTGTTAAGCTGGCGTTGGAGGAGTGGCGGCACTGGCTCGAGGGGGCTCACCACCCTTTTGTTGTCTGGACAGACCATAAGAACTTGGAATATATCCAACAAGCTAAACGGTTAAACCCCCGGCAGGCACGATGGGCCCTCTTTTTCAATCGCTTCAGTTTCACAATCTCCTACCGGCCAGGTTCCAAGAACATCAAACCTGATGCTCTGTCTCGCCAATTCCAGCCAGCCAACCAAGACAGCCCCCCAGAGACAATCATTCCAATATCCCAACTTGTTGCACCAGTCCGCTGGGAAATTACCTCTGTTGTCCAGCAAGCCCTAAACAACGATCCTGCCCCTCACACTGCCCCTGCAGGCCTCCTGTTTGTTCCTCTCGCTGCACGTGGACAAGTCATTCAATGGGGTCATGCCTCCCATCTTACGTCCCATCCTGGATCCTCTAGGACACTTGAGTTCATCGAACGTCGCTTCTGGTGGCCAACTATGAAAAAAGACATACAAACCTATGTGGCCAGCTGTCCAAACTGTGTCCAGGGAAAGGATCCACGTCAGAGACCCCAGGGTCTTCTTCACCCACTGTGCATTCCTCGTAGACCTTGGTCGCACATCTCTCTAGACTTCATCACTGGCCTACCAGCCTCAGAAGGTAACACCGCTATTTTGGTCATAATTGATAGATTTTCTAAATCATGTCGTTTCTTGCCCTTGCCAAAATTACCTTCTGCCAGTGAGACTGCTAGACTTGTGTGTGACCATGTTTTTCGAGTTTTTGGTCTCCCCCAGGATGTTGTCTCTGACCGCGGGCCCCAGTTCACCTCCTGCTTCTGGCGAGCCTTCTGCAAACTCCTGGGTGCTACTGTGAGCCTGTCCTCCGGCTTCCACCCCCAATCTAATGGGCAGACCGAGAGGCTGAACCAGGACCTGGAAGCTACCCTGAGATGTGTAGTATCTGCCAATCCGTCCTCGTGGTGTTCCCAGCTTCCTTGGGCGGAATATGCTCACAACACCTTGAAGTGCTCTGCCATTGGTATGTCACCTTTTGAATGTCAATTCGGCTACCAACCATCTTTGTTTCCTGAGCAGGAGGTGGATGCAGGGGTCCCGTCAGCCCAGCAGTTTGTGCGACGATGCCGGCGCACCTGGAGAGTGGCCAGACGGGCCCTACTGAAGGCTTCCCAGCAGTACCAGCAGCAGTCCAATCGGCACCGGAGGTTGGTCACCTTCAGACCCGGCCAAAGGGTCTGGCTCTCCACTCGAGATCTTCCGCTGAGGGTGGAGAATCGCAAACTGGCACCCCGCTTCATCGGGCCTTTCAAGGTGACTCGCCGGGTCAATCCTGTGGCCTACACCCTCCAACTTCCCCGCTCCATGAAGGTCCACCCGACCTTCCACGTCTCCCGCCTCCGTCCAGTGGTCACTTCGCCGCTGCTTCCTGCCCCCAGGCCACCGCCTCCTCCTCGGCTCATCGACGGCCAGGCCACCTACACCGTCAATCGGCTCCTTGATTCACGCCGTGTCAGGGGGGGGCTTCAGTACCTCGTGGATTGGGAGGGGTACGGTCCTGAGGAGCGGTCTTGGGTGCCGTCCAGGGACGTCCTTGACCGCGCTTTGGTAAGGGACTTTCATCGCCTGCACCCTGACCGCCCTGGGATCGTCAGGAGACGATCTTAGGCGGGGGGGTACTGTGAAATCCTACTGACTTTTGTGCCTGCCATGTACTTACCTGCCCACAAGATGCCGCCATTCTGCCACTGTGTGCCTCTGAATTCCAATGAACTTTTGTGCCCGCCATGTACTTACCTGCCCACAAGATGTCGCCCTTCTGCCTTTGTGTGTTTTGTTAATTTGCCCCCCTTTGTGATTGGATGATTGGATTATTGGTGTTGATGTACCAGCCTATTTAAGATCCTGATTTTTCCTTTGTCTTTGCTGAGTTTTCCTGCGAGCCACAGTGTGAGTACCCTTTTTTCTGTGCTGCCAAATCCTGAACCCTTGTTTTGATTTTTGACTTCCACCTGCATTTTTGAGAACTTGAAAGCCTGTTTTTTGTGCCGAAATACTTTTTGTTGGAACTTTGAATTTTTGACTGAAGATTTTTGTTGCCATTGGACTGCTGGCTGTGATACTTTTTGTTTTGACTCTGGGAACTTTCATTGAACTGAAGAACTGCTTTTTTGTATCCTGTGTTTTTGAAAGTAAAGAAAACTTATCATCAGAACTCATTGCTTCTCTGCATGTCTGTCCAAGGTCAACCACCCAACAAAATTCCTGACACTACTATTAAAGAAAAAAGCGTCACATACCTGTTGTTGTGTTACGGAGGAATAGCTGCCCTCTGTACCTTAGCCTTCACTTCCTTATTATCTAAGGAGGGAGAGGGAGAAGGGAAGAGGGAGGGACTCAGACAGGCAGAAGCAGCAGGTACTGTACCGTCTGGTATTCCACTGCAGGAGATAGCCAAGCTAACGTAGGTCAGTAACATTGGGAAATCCTTCAAAGCAACTGATTTATGGTTTTGACATCCCACATTTCTGGGGATTTTCACAAGAAATAATACATGACTGAGCTACATAATATCAGGGTGTTAAACCAATAGATATTGATGACAGTCTTAAATTGTAAAAAAAAAAAAAAAAAAAAAAGTTGAATAGTTATGTCGTATCACTTATACCCCAGAGTTGAACAACACCGCCTTAATGTCATAAGTACAGTAGATCTTTGAAAAGTGAAGGGTTTTGTGCGAGAAGGAACATAATATGTTAACCTGGTGGACTTCATTCCCACTGAGGAGACGCCCCTACCTGGGAGACAAGAGGGTATAAGAAGCTGGTTCAGGAGTAAACCAGGTTAAGATAAGAGGTAAGTCATCTAATAGAGGAGCCTGGAGTCCTCTTTGTCTTTAGAACCCAGAGGACTCCTGGCTCATCTATTAGATGATTTACCTCTTAAATTAACCTACTTTACTGCTGAACCAGCTTCTTAATATAGGCCCAAGGGCTGGAGGGATGTGGAGCACATGTGGGTGAGGAGGATGAAAACAAACCTGAACATTGAGCTCCACATCTGCAGACAGCTGTTACACCTTTTTAGAACTACTTCAACGCACCTTTTCAAAAATACCTTCATAATACTGAAAACTGTGTTAGTTTGTAGCACATGTGGGTGAGGAGGATGAAAACAAACCCCTCATGACTGATGAGCTCCACATCTGCTGACAGCTGATTGGTCGAGTGAATTATCCTCGAGTCACACATCTCAAGGAAAGACAAAATGACAACAGGGAGACATGTTTGAATACATAGTAATCTTTATTAACAGTAATGTTTCATTTATAACATGCTTCTCATATCCAAATGGAGATGCTGCTTCAAAAGCTCAATGAAATATAAAATTATGTAATGATTTCTCCAAAGACGTACCCAAATGTTTATATGCCATGTGGGGAAGACTAGCACTGTTTAGACTAATATTTGGACTTATACCACGGCAGTCTGGAATCTCCCATTGTGACGCGCTAAATTGGGTATTGATTAACTGTCTATATATGCACACCTGAAGTAGTCCCACTATTAGGTCACTTTTCTGACCGCATAACTCCAGTGTATCAATGCGCCAAGGCACGCACGTTCATAAATTACACACAAAAAAGTTGCAAGCATTACGCGCTGAAGTGACACATGTGGCACCGCGCGTCTGGAAACACCAGCAATGTATAGTGAATCTGGAGCAAATCTTAGTAGACCTAATCAAATTTGAAACATGTTTATTTCTCCCAACTGACCATCACTCTGTCAACTTTGTGATAGAGAGAGAGAGAGAGAGAGAGAGAGAGAGAGAGAGAGAGAGAGAGAGAGAGAGAGAGAGAGAGAGAGATTCCCTGCGCAAAGGGACGCCCGTTTCACATGGGCGTTTCTTCCCCACGAGAGGAGATGTTTCCTGCGGTTGTAGCGTTGAGAGTAGCGTAACTTGTGAAAAGTATGGGATATTTTCGGATCAATAGGCTTAACTATGGGAACGCAGTGGAAAATAAATCAAGGGGAGTTTCCTATGGGAGGAGAGCACATTGACGAGGTGTTGATGAAGTTAATGGCGAGGTGAGGCAGTTAGAATGTCGCCAAGATGCGCGGGGTATTTTTTTTAATCTATTGAGATCTGTACATGTGTAGAAATCATGCCAACTGTAGCATGGTCTAGTGCAGTGTTTCACAACCAGGGGTACGTGTACCACTAGGGGTACGCGAGCACACCTCAGGGGGTACGCGGAAATATGTGATAATGACAATTGAATAGTCATACTGGGATAAAGGAATATATAGAGAGCATGAGATAGGGGGTACTCATGGTACAACAAAAAGGTTTAGGGGGTACGTGAGTCAAAAAAGGTTGGGAAACACTGGTCTAGTGGGCAAGTCAGACGCGCCCATATATCGAATGGGTAGAACATTGAGGCGACCGACTTGACAACCAAATGCGATAGAATTAACGACTGGCTCTTGACTTGACAACCGAATGCGATAGAACTATCAACGGTGTCTTGGCCGTAGCAACCTTCAATTTAGAATTAGCAACGGCAGTTCGCCAGAAAGTTATGAAAAGAAGCTTCTTGTGGCGGAAGGAATTAGTTCTACAGAAAACCTTTGTTTTAGCCATTATAGCATCGAAATAATGCCTCAAATAAATTTCAGACAGTGTGGCAACCGTGGTATAAGCGGGATAATTGACTTCACGGTGTGCGTATAACAGGAAAAATAATGCACACCTAGGTGGTGATGCGGCCACGACGCGAACCACCTAGGTGTGCATTATTTTTCCTGTTATACGCACACCGTGTCGTCAATTATCCCTTACTTGTTCCCCTATGAGGAGAGCAGCAGGTTGGGCCAGTACATGCTCCCAGAGGACACACACCCTTTACTCTACTACTACTATTCTATACACCATTAGACAAGAGAAAGATGCAATCAGTAATGAAAAAGTTTAATTTTAACAAATAGTTTTCTTTAGGAATCAACTACATTCCAGTCATTAAATAATGGTCAATTTGGCCTCTAAGGTCTCAGTAATGTCCCGGTATTGGTGATCAAGGACTGTAACATGAAATAGCAAGACCATATCAACACAAGTCTTACAAAGCAAATAATGTGTTAGTGCTGTGCATTCTCTCTCTCTCTCTCTCTCTCTCTCTCTCTCTCTCTCTCTCTCTCTCTCTCTCTCTCTCTCTCTCTCCTCTCTCTCTCTCTCTCTCTCTCTCTCTCTCTCTCTCTCTCTCTCTCTCTCTCTCTCTCTCACACACACACACACACACACACACACCGCTCTATCTGTGCTGCTCTACTCTTATCAAGTTCTTCACTGGTAGCATCCTCAGAGGACAGGCATTACAACCAGTACCAAAATATGGAAACATTCTCTCAGTGAAAGAGTGGGTGAAGGTGTGTAAATGTGTGTTATTATCAGGGTCAGAGAATGTCCGCTTTCCCTTGTCCCAGTCCAGCTGCACTCTGATCCTCTGGAGTTTCTTCTTCACTATGTGAAGAGTGGAGGGCTGTGGTGGGGCACACACTCCATATTTACCATCATGATAAAACGCATACCACCGCCCACTCAAGGATGTGAAGTCTCCATTCCTCTGGAGAGACTCTGCCATCACACCTACAATCCATGAAGTGTTGTCCCCAACCTCCACATCCCAGCAGTGTGTCCCTGAGTTAAAGCCCTCAGAGCCCAGGAGACAGCAATACTCATCAAATCTCTCTGGGTTATCAGGAAGCTGCTGTTTCGCATCACCAAGCCTCACACTGGTCAGATCCTCAGACAGGATGAGTTGTGGGTGTGCAGTGTTGGGGTCCAGAGTAACAGGAGCTGCAGAGAGGAAGAAAACACACAGAAGCTGAACAATAAAGGCACGTTCAGGCCGACATAGAACTGTGACGTGCCCGTTCCTGCACATAATCTCGAACCGAAAGTCTGAGCGTGCATGACTGGACAGTTGTTTGCGATGCGAACTGAACAATACTTGTTTTTTTTTCTGCGTACCATGACAACAATGTGGATGTCAGCAGGTTTATCTGGGTAACAAATAGTCACATACAGAACAGTGCAGAGCCTGGTATGACCGTGGGAGGTTAGTAGGTAAGAACTTTAGTTCTGACTGGTGTGGGCAGTATGAGTGGTGTGGAATTGTGATGTGAATGACAGTAACACACATGAGCTGAACACTGAACTGAATGGTCTCTATGTGTGTGTCAGGGTTTCAGCATGTGACTGTGTCTAATATTATGTTTCTTTGAATGTGCCATATGGGTGTGCAGGCCTGTGTGCCTCTGCATGTGTGTGTCTCAGCTTAGGCTTACGTGCGTGTCATACGTAAATTATACTCTACTCTACTCTACTCTACTCTACTCTACTCTACTCTACTCTACTCTACTCTACTCTACTCTAGTCCTTGCTCTGCTGCTGCCATCTGCTGGATACATGCGGTACTGACTTTATTTGTAGGCAGGAGTCAGGACACATACAGCTCACCCAACAAGGGGTCATTATCAGACCTCCCTCCCTCTCCTCTTGCTCGCGTCCTCGTGCTTCACTGATGCCCCGCCTCCATGGGGAAAACAATAAAGTTTCCTCACAGTCAGCATAAGCACGACTTTTTGGGGACTTGTACCCATTCAACACCCCTATTGCAAATGAGAAAATGTCATTTGAATTGTGCTTTGGTGAGATATTGAGTAAAACTTTGCCTTGCATCAAAAGGCCACAGGCCACACATATTTTGCCTTCAAACATGGGATTTCCAGGTAACACTTTATAATAATGTTCCTTAGTAAAGACTCAGTAAATAATTAACTAATGATGAATAAAACATTAACAAATGTTTTTATTATTAACTAAGCTTTATTAATGCTTTATAAAATATCTACAAATGATATATTCAATATTTTACACACCTTATAACAGACTATTTTATTAATTTACAAGCAACTTGTAAATGTTTGATAAATATGAAATATTAACATAACATTTCCTAGTCATTTACAAGCATTTGTTTACATTTCCTAATCATTTACAAACGTTTGTTAATGTTTTGTTCATCAATAGTTAATTATTTATTAAGTCTTTATAATGCTTTTCTGCATCCATTATTCTAAAGTGTTACCATTTCCATTAGGCTTTATTTTTATTTTAAAAACTATAATGAACACTGTTAGACATTTTTGCAACTATTTCAAACTATCAATGCTTTGTCAATCTGCACAAATTCAACACACCTTTTAAAAAAAAATGCCTCACTAAAACGGAAAAGAATGAATGTATCAAATGATTTTTTTGGCTGTTGTTAAGTGAATGGGCCTCGAGTTGCACGTTTCAAGGAAATACAGAATGACAATAGCAATAGTTTGAAAGCAAATATTATCCTAGGTTTTATTAATAGCATTTCTTATGTGAATATGAAGATGATTTGTCAAAAGCTCAACAAAAGATAAACTGATGTAATGATTTTCTCCAAAATCTTACCAAACCTTTGAATACAATGTGGGGAACACTAGTACTGTTTAGACTAATATTGATGTGTGGTGTCAGTTCCTCACCCCTCTATGAGGAGAGCAGCAGGTTGGAGACAGTACATGCTCCCAGAGGACACACACACACACACCACTCTACCACTATTATTCTATACACCATTAGAAAGAGAAATTAAAGACAAAGTGTAATTTAGACACAGTTTTAACACAAAGTCAAATAAATTCATGCCATTACAAAATGTTAATTTGGCCTGTAAGGCCTCACTAATTCCTGACACTGGATGGATTGGTGGTCTTGACTGGTATGGCATTATGGACAATAAAAAAGGACTCTAACATACAGTACAATATGGCAATAGCACAGCACAGGTCTTGCATCAATACACGCGCACACACACATACACACATATGCAAGAAAAGGTGCACACATGCATGTCATATGAATGCACACACGCATTCACCCACGCCCGCATGCATGCATGTACGAATGCACACACACACACACACACACACACACACACACACACACACACACACACACACACACACACACACACACACACACACACACACACACACAAACACACGCATGCACACACACACACACACAAACACACACACACACACACATTACTGGATGTTGGAGACAAAAAGACACGGGGAACAGAACAGATGAAGGATGGGGGTGGGGGGTGTGGGGGGTGTGGAGGTATAGACTGTATAGGATGGAGAAAGGAAGACCAACACAATTTGTCTATTTGTGCTGCTCTACTTTTATAGAGGTCTTCACTGGTAGCATCCTCAGAGGACAGGCATTACAACCAATATTCAAATAGGGAAACACTCTCTCAGTGAAAGTGTGTGTGAAGGTGTGTAAATGAGTGTTATTATCAGGGTCAGAGAACGACAGCTTTCCTCTGTCCCAGTCCAGCTGGACACTGATCTTCTGGAGTTTCTGCTTCACTGTGAGGACAGTGGGGAGCTGTGATGGGGCACACACTCCATATTTACCATCAATATAATACACACACCACAGCCTGCTCAAGGATTTGAAGTATCCCTTCCTCTGGAGAGACTCTGCCATCACACCCACATGCCACCCTGTGTTGTCCCCAACCTCCACATCCCAGCAGTGTGTCCCTGAGTTAAAGCCCTCAGAGCCCAGGAGACAGCGAACCGCATCAAATCTCTCTGGGTTATCAGGAAGCTGCTGTTCCTCATCACCAAGCCTCACACTGGTCAGATCCTCAGACAGGATCAGTTTTGTGTATGCAGTGTTGGGGTCCAGAGTAACAGGAGCTGCAGAGAGGAAGAAAACACACAGAAGCTGAACAATACTAAAGGCACGTTCAGGACGACATAGATGAGAACTGAACAATACTTTTCCTCTGCGTACCATGACAACAATGTGGATGTCAGCAGGTTTATCTGGGTAACAAATGGTCACATACAGAACAGTGCAGAGCCCTGTGTGTGTGTGTGTGTGTGTGTGTGTGTGTGTGTGTGTGTGTGTGTGTGTGTGTGTGTGTGTGTGTGTGTGTGTGTGTGTGTGTGTGTGTGTGTGTGTGTGTGTGTGTGTGTGTGTGTGTGTGTTGTGGGTAAGGGACGGGGGCAGGGCTGTATGTGTGGGACAGCACATGTTGTAGAGTATTTAGTGGAGAGGTGTTTGGATTTGTGTGTGTGGACGTGCCTGTGCTGTACAATTTTGTGTTTGTGTGTGGGCGCATACAGATAGTAAATGAAGAAGAAAGAGATACAAAAAGCAGTCAAACATGGTGTCATAAGAATCAGTGTGTCAATATAGGGCGAATAGAGGTAGTCAGGTATAGGCCTACAAATAAACGTAAAGGCTGCATGGTTGGTGACCCAGGGGTTCCACTCCTCCACACCTGGCTAAAGGAGGTAAGCAAGAAGTCTACACAATTAGTGCACAGTGTAAAGGGTAGATTAGACTTCAGCAACGCTGCTCGTCAAATGTCGCTTGGGAGTGGTCACGATTCGTTCGTGACTCACGAACCAGCTTTGCATTTATGCAACTGCGCCCATCTGGCTCATGTCGCAAGACACATTTCAAATAGCGCGATTACCTTCACTACATTGCAAGCACTGCGGCCATTACTAAGCAATATTGACCACCATTATTAAGCATCGTTGCTTTCTAGCTCAGTTAGCTAAGTATTTTCACACAAACTGCAGAATATGCGAGCATGGAAACATTTGACTCTGCCAATGTGTGTTCACATTCGGTTGAGGAGAACAACAGGGTAGCCGTACACTACTGTAGAAAGAAAGCGTTAATATTACAGTTTTTCTCGATTGCTTACACACAATTTTCAGAATCAGTTCTCGAATTCTCAAAACTCTACACACAAATCTTCATACCTCACACACAGCGGGCAAAACTCCTCACTACCTCTGAAAAATGCATGTCTTGTCTCAAAACAATGTACTCTCTTCTAAAAAGGTCATTTTGTTCTCAAATGATACACACAAGCAGTCATTTTAATACACTCTTATGTGAACCATTGAACTAGAGTAGAAAGAACTAGAGTAGAAACTTATTTTCTTCACTGGAGTAAAAGAAACAAATCCCATCCACTCCTGAAAAGAATGTCTACCAATCCTGCCCACTCTCACTCAAAATCAACCGCAATCTTGTTCTTTCAAAACAACGAGGGTTTTTTTGTTCGTTTTTTAAAGAAAAAATAAGCGGCATTCCCGCTCACGTTCATTTTTAATCCCGCTCCTGCCTGCTNCCATTCATCTTTATTCCCGCTCCTGCCCGCTCCCGTCCATCTTTAAAATTTTAACACCAATCCCGAGGGGAATCCAGCAGGACCCGCGGGACCCACGGGAATTCCTGAAAAATATCATCCTCTAGTAGGCCTATAGAGAGTCATATATAACAGTAGTATTCCTGATAGTGTAGAGTCATATAAGTGTAGTATTCCTGATAGTATATAGAGTCATATATAACAGTAGTATTCCTGATAGTGTAGTATAGAGAGTCATATATAACAGTAGTATTCCTGATAGAGTAGCATATAACAGTAGTATTCCTGATAGTATAGAGAGTCATATAGGCCTACACAAGTAGTATTCGTGATAGTGTAGTATAGAGAATCATATTAGAGTCAGGTTGTCTCACAGGACAGCGGAGGAGAGTCCAGGGAGGTGTGTGTGTGTGCGTGTGATTGATGAAGTTGTAGGTTTGCCTGTACATTTGCATGTGTGTGTGTGTCTGAGCATGTTTGTGTGCACCTGCGGGTGTGTATTTGCACAATTAGTTATGCGTATATATATTTATGTTTGTGTGTGTGTGTGTGTGTGTGTGTGTGTGTGTGTGTGTGTGTGTGTGTGTGTGTGTGTGTGTGTGTGTGTGTGTGTGTGTGTGTGTGTGTGTGTGTGTGTGTGTGTGTGTGTGTGTGTGTGTGTGTGTGTGTGTACTACTTACTGAATTGAACTATCTCCTGCATTTTCTCCCAGACTCTGAACTTCAAGTTGCCCAGGTGCTTTGCCACATTGATCAGAGCTCCTGAAAGCTTCTCTGGATCCTGCAGTGTGCACTGGGCTCTGGAATAACATTCAGGAGTCAGTGCTGCTGTGTGGGTTTGGGTTCAGAATCACAGACAAGAGAGAGACAGGAGGCACATCACTCACCTTTTCATTGTGCTCTTGTAGTTCTGGAAAGAAATGGAATATTAAAATCACCTTGTTTTTTATTTATTTATTTATTTATTTAATTCATTGTTGTGATTTTCCTTAATCAGTGGGCTACCATGCCTTTCAACATATGTGCCACACACCAATACAATACAATACAATACAATGCAGACAATAATGCCATAGAAACACAGATGCATATACAGTAGGTCTGTGAAGTTATCTATTGGTTTCCTTTTTACTAACACCTTTGTTGACCAAAGTAACAAGTGGAGTCCACCGGTCAAGAGGTTATTGGTATGTCTGTTGGAAGGTTCAGAAATAAAAGATATGATATTATGATTGAGCACATCTCATTATTTTAAAATAGCAAAAGCATTTATTCTAGTGCCTGTCTGATTCATTACAAACAAACTAAATATGTCAGTGCTGCACGGAGTCACGCACAGCCGGACAACCCAAGTTACGTACCGGCAGGCGAAGGCACAATAATAATCTCATTGTCTAAAGACGGAGTGTAACCTACCTGCAGGAATGTGACATCATCAGCTTCCATCTCCTCTTCTATGGCTCTGATTGATTCTGAAAGAGATGAGATCTCTCTGCTCATCTTCTCAATCTTCTCCTTCATCATCTGACTCTTCTGCTCCTCTTCCTCTCTCAGAGCAGATATCCTGGCTGCTTCTTCATCTCGTAGAAAGTAGTGAAACTTCTCAAACTCTGCCTTGATTTGCCTCTCTGTGTTATGAACTTGAGTCTATAAACAAACACATCAGAAACATCTTACAATTAGTCAATTAAAGCTTATCTTAAACCCTCAAATCAACATGACACTTCTTCCTTAATGTACTGATCCATGTCTACCTTAATGTGAGCTGCTGTTTGATCACAGAGGAGTTTAACTTCTTCAAATGTCTTCAGTTTCTCCTTTAAGGGATGCAGTTTGATCTTGAGCTCATCCTTAAAGGAATGAACACTATTGTAGGTCACAAAATAAAGTCAAAATAACATTTGCTAAATTATTACAGGGGTTAGGTTACAACACCATGTAACTATATGAATGATTTCTCACCTTGCGTTCAGGTGCTGCTTCATCTATGGGTCTAATGTTGTGATTTTTGTGTTTCACTGAGTCTCGACAAACCCAGCACACAGTTTCTTTATCATCTAGACAGAAGGCCTTGAGTTTCTCACTGTGCAGACTGCAGAGCACCTCAGACCCTGCTGAAGCTCTCTGACTCCTCTCCTGTAGGAAGATCTCACACAAGTTCCTTAACGCCATGTTGGGTGGATACCATTCTTTTGAGCATTTCCTCCTGCAGAAGGGACATTCTCTAGATCCCTTCTTCTCCCAGAACTGCTGCAGACAGGCCTTACATACACTGTGAGCACACGTCAGTATGACAGGATCCTTGTAGATGTCACAGCACACAGGACAGGTGAGCTCTTCTTCGAACTTTGATGCCATTTTCTTCTATACAAGATAAAACAGTAAAACATAGCCTATTCCAATCCTACATGAGAGATCACTGCAGGTCACTGCTCATTTAATAATGTACAGTCTTGGTCAGTTCTCTCTCTCTCTCTGTTTGTGTGTGTGTGTACGTGTGCGTGTGCGTGCGCGCGCGTGTGTGTGTGTCTGTGTCTTGCCGTACAACTAATTATCTAGATGAAAGCATGTTACCAGCTGATCATGCACATGAAATGAATTCATAAAATGGGGACTAGTTTTCTTTCCAAAGTATTACCTCAGGTAAACCTACTTGCAACATTTGAACCAAAACAGTGCAAAAAAATCCATAAAGCCCGTTTACTTTCACTTTTGATTTGGTGGAATAAGAAACAATCTCAAAGTTTTAGCTGTAATGTAATACAGTTGTAAATGTAGCCTATATAAACATGCACCGTTCATTCTGCAAGTGAACTAAACAAAAGGAAAATAACTTATTTCAGAAAAAAGCGTGACATACCTGTTCAAGTGTTACAGGGGAAACAGCTGCCCTCTGTACAGCCTTCACTTCCTCATTCCCAAGAGGGAAAAGGAGGAGTGAAGAGGGAGGGACTCAGAGAGAGAGAAGCAGTAGGTACTGTACTGCCTAAGGTATTCCACTGCAGGAGACAGTCAAGCTAAGGTAGGTCAGTAAAATTAGCAAAACCTTCAAAGCAACTGATTTACGGCCTTGTCTCCTTACAGGTTCCAAACCATTTTTGTCACCCATGGACTGGTTGCCCAACAACGCACTCACGTGTCTGTGTATGCTCCCCACTTCAGCCCTTCACACCTCACACATGGTGTCTTAAAATTTTTTCAAATATTTATTTTTTATTTATTTTATCTTTTTCCCAGAAAGAACTACACACGACTACACACACACACACACACTACACACACACACACACACACACACACACACACACACACACACACACACACACACACACACACACACACACACACACACACACACACACACACACACACACACACACACACACACACACACAGCGGGGTTGGCAGCAGAGGGAAAGAGACAGGGAAAGACTCATCTCATGCAACAGGATCTGGTCGTGCTCCTCGTGCTCCTGCTCTCCCAGTGGAGGATGGGGAAATAAAATAGTGATGTGTTGGTCGCGAACGAAACTGCTCTAAGAACCGGCTCTTTGAAGTGAACGACGGGAACCGGCTCCGCAATGGGAGCCGTTTTAGAATTTTTTGGGGGAGCCGTTTCTGTTTTTTGTTGGTTTTGTCCTTCTCTCCCCCTCCCTCTCATTGTGTGTATCCTCTAAAAGTGCCAGTGATTACAGCGCAGGTGTTGCAAACACACTCACAGCGATCAGAAATACATAGTATATTAATACCTTTTTAATATACTTTGTATGTGGGTATGTTGGGTCATTATTTAACGACTGATTATAATAAAAGTGTTATTCACAGCACAGCATGCACTGCCCAAAGTGCTTCACAATGTCAATAATGAAACCAAATGTTGTAAAATAAAATTAACACTATTAATTTATGAATAATGTACACATATATGAAGGGAGCCGTTTGGGAGCCGAAAGAGCCGGCTCTCCATAGTAAGAAGAGCCAATAGAACCGCATCTCAAGGAAGAGTCGAAAATCCCATCACTAGAATAGAAGCTGCTCAAGTGGTCTCTCTGCACCTCAGGGACCTCTGGCTTTTTCTGAGGTGGGCCCTAAATATATTGTAGATAATATGCTACAGCAATATCATCCTAATAGGTGACTTAGGTCTTCAGAATCTCCTCTACTGGTTGTGCCTATAGGGCCAAATCAAGGAGGGTGAAATGGCATATAGGCATTATGCTGCTAAACGCTGGCACCAGCTCCTTGTCCAAATGGGAAAATCAGAACGGCCCCAACAGTTTTTGAAAAGAAATTAAAAACAGCCACATGTTTTATGCCTTTGGTCATAAATAGGCCTACATATCTACCATCTACAATACACTTTCTATCATTTTTCTTCTGTATTTAAAAAAACTTTTTAGCATATATATCGACAGTTTTGTATGATAATGTGTTATAATATTGATTGATTGACTGACTGACGGACTCACCAATAAAAAGCTTATTACATTTTGACAAGACATGATAGGAGTTTCCTTTCTCTCTCTGCTGCTGCCCTCTGCTGGATACAGGTGGTAGTGACTTTCTTTGCAGGCAGGACAGCAAGTGGTTGTTATTATCTGACCTCCCGTCCTCTCCTCTTGCTCACATCCTCGTGCTTCACTGATACCCCACCTCTGTGGCAAAAACAATTATGTTTCCCAGCTGTCAGCATAAGCACAATTTCTGGGCAGGGATGGGCAAAAATACAACTTAATGTATTCCAAATACAATACAAAATACCCAACAGTAAAGTGCTATGAATAAATAAGATACAAAATACAAAACAGTAACTGTATGAATGATCAAAATACTGTATTTTGCATTTTCAAATACACAAAATACAACAGAATCATCATGCAACATGCAAATGAGTCTGGCTCTTTGGTGTAGTAGTTGAGCTCCAGTTTTGTATTCAATGTTTCATTTAACACATTTCTCATCTACATAGAGGTGCTGCCTCAAAAGCTCAATGAGAGATACAATCGGAAATTAAAGACAAAGTGTAATTTGAACAATTTTTTTTTCAGAATCGAATACATTTGAGTAATTAAAAATGGTCAATTTGGCCTCTAAGGTCTCAGTAATGTCTGACCCTGTATTGGTGGCCCGACCATTATGCCATTGTGTATAACAATTATAAAGGACTGTAACATGACGCAGCATGACAATATCGGCACAAGTCTTACATCCTCAAATAGTGAACGGGCATGCATGTAGATGCACAGATATCCTCATACAAACACTAACATGAACGTGCTCACACGCTGTTGTTTCAAATGTTGACGCTAAGTTTACCTGATAACATATTTCATAAAGGAGACAATCCCCATTTAGGAATTCATATCATCTGCATGATCAGCAGATCACACATACACACACACGCACATGCACGCAAAGACACACACACACGCACGCACGCACGCACGCACGCACACACTCAGAGTGTGTGAGAGAGCTCTATCTGTGCTGCTCTAATCTTATCAAGTTCTTCACTGGTAGCATCCTCAGAGGACAGGCATTACACGCAATGTAAAAATATGGAAACATTCTCTCAGTGAAAGTGTGTGTGAAGGTGTGTAAATGTGTGTTATTATCGGGGTCAGAGAATGACAGCTTTCCTCTGTCCCAGTCCAGCTGGACACTGATCCTCTGGAGTTTCTGCTTCACAGTGAGAAGAGTGGAGGGCTGTGGTGGGGCATGCTGTCCATATGCACCATCAATATAATACACAAACCACCGGCCACTCAAGGAAACGAAGTCTCCCTTCCTCTGAAGAGACTCTGCCATCAAACCCACATTCCATCGTGTGCTGTCTCCAATCTCCACATCCCAGCAGTGTGTCCCTGAGTTAAAGCCCTCAGAGCCCAGAAGACAGCAATACTCATCAAATCTCTCTGGGTTACCAGGAAGCTGCTGTTCCTCATCACCATATCTCACACTGGTCAGATCCTCAGACAGGATGAGTTCTGGGTGTGCAGTGTTGGGGTCCAGAGTAACAGGAGCTGCAGAGAGGAAGAAAACACACAGAAGCTGAACAATAAAGGCACGTTCAGGACGACATACTGTAGATGAGAACTGAATAATACTTTTCCTCTGCGTACCATGACAATGGTCACATACAGAACAGTGCAGAGCCCTGTGTGTGTGTGTGTGTGTGTGTGTGTGTGTGTGTGTGTGTGTGTGTGTGTGTGTGTGTGTGTGTGTGTGTGTGTGTGTGTGTGTGTGTGTGTGTGTGTGTGTGTGTGTGTGTGTGTGTGTGTGTGTGTGTGTGTACTTACTGAATTGAACAATCTCCTGCATTTTCTCCCAGACTCTGAACTTCAAGTTGCCCAAGTGCTTCGCCACATTGATCAGAGCTCCTGAAAGCTTCTCTGGATTCTGCAGAGTACACTGGGCTCTGGAATAACATTCAGGAGTCAGTGCTGCTGTGTGGGTTTGAGTTCAGAACCACAGACAAGAGAGAGACAGGGGGCACATCACTCACCTTTTCACTGTGCTCTTGTAGTTCTGGAAAGAAATAGAATATTGTTAAAACCACCTTTGAATTTATTTATTTTATTCATTTTGTGAGTTGCATTCATCAGTACCATGCCTTTCAACACTCGATGCCACATACTTATGCAGACAAGTAATGACATATATACACGCACACATACGGTATTTTGTGTTATCCTGTAATATTCTCAGTCTGTGAAGCTATCTTTTCATTTACTTTTTACTAACAGCTCAGTTCACCACAGTAACTGATAGACAAATAAAGAGTGAAAAGGTTACTGATAATATCTGTTGGGAGGTTCAGATATAAAACATACTGTATGATTTTATGATTCAGGCCATCTCATTGAATACCTGTTTAAAAATGCCAGAACACTGATTCTAATGCAGTAGTTTCATACAAGTGTGTCTAATTCATTACAACAAACAAATAAACAAATAAACAAACAAACAAACGCACAGACTCACTTTCAGTCAGGCTACCTTCCGGCAGGCGAAGACACAATAATGATCTCATTGCCTGAGTGTAACCTACCTGCAGGAAAGTGACATCATCAGCTTCCATCTCCTCTTCTATGGCTCTGATTGATTCTGAAAGAGATGAGATCTCTTTGCTCATCTTTTCAATCTTCTCCTTCATCATCTGACTCTTCTGCTCCTCTTCCTCCCTCAGTGCAGCTGTCCTGGATGCTTCTTCATCTCGTAGAAACTGGTGAAGCTTCTCAAACTCCTCTTTGATTTGCTTCTCGGTGGTATGGACCTGGGTCTAAAAACAAAAAACATATAATAATAACACAACACAAATAAATGTCATAATTACTCAGGTAAATGTGTAATACATCTCCAACCCTCAAATGAACGTCTCTGAAACATATCTCACCTTAATGTGAGCTGCCGTTTGGTCACAGAGGAGTTTAACTTCTTCTAATTTCTTCAGTTTCTCTTGTAAAGGCTGACATTTGATCTTGAGCTCTCCCTGAAAGGAATAATCATTATTTTATCACAAATCACAATATCAAAAAATAATAATCGCTACATTAGTTAAGGGATTAGGTTACTGGAGTGGATATAACTTACACTACTAGATTCTCACCTTGTGTTCAAGTGCTGCTTCATCTATGGGACTGAAGTTGTGATTTTTATGTTTCTTTGAGTCTCTGCAAACCAAACACACAGTTTCTTGGTCCTCCAGACAGAAGAGCTTGAGTTTCTCACCATGATGAAGGCAGAGTGCATCAGACCCTGCTGAAGCCCTCTGACTCCTCTCCTGTAAGAAGGTCTCACACAGGTTCCTTAACGCCATGCTGGGTGGAGGAAACTCTTTTGAGCATTCTCTCCTGCAATAGGGACATTCTCTGGATCCCTTCGTCTCCCAGAACTGCTGCAGGCAGGCCTTACACACACTGTGAGCACACGTCAGTATGACAGGATCCTTGTAGATGTCACAACACACAGGACAGGTGAGATCTTCTTCAAACTTTGATGCCATTTTCTCCTATACAAGATAAATCAGAAAACCATAGTTATGGATACCTATTCCACTCCTCTCTCCCTCTCTCTTTCCCTCTCCCTTTCCCTCTCTCTCTCTGTCTTTCTCTCTCTCCCTCTCGCTCTGTCTTTCTCTCTGTCTCTCTGTGTGTGTGTGTGTGTGTGTGTGTGTGTGTGTGTGTGTGTGTGTGTGTGTGTGTGTGTGTGTGTGTGTGTGTGTGTGTGTGTGTGTGTGTGTGTGTGTGTGTGTGTGTGTGTGTGTCTGTCTGTCTGTGTGTGTGTGTGTCTGTGTGTGTCTGTGTGTGTCTTGTCGTACAACTAATGGTCACTGGATGAATGTTGCCAGCTGATCAGGAACATATGAATTCATGAAATGGGGACGTTCCAAAATATTACATTACATCAACATAATTGCAATATTTGAACCAAAACAGTGCAAGAAAATGCCACAATAGCCAAAGTTAAAAGTACTTATCATACACCAGCTCTCGACACCTGTTGCAGCCAGTTTACTTTCACTTTTGATTTGGGGGAATATGAAACAATCTCAAAGTTTTAACTGTCAATGTATTAATGAAAACATCATTCATTCTGCAAGCCATTAAACGAAAGGAAAATATGTATTATTACTATTACTATTTAAGTAAAAAGTGTCACACACCTGTTCAAGTGTTACGAGTGCCTTCTGTATCTCAGCCTTCACTTCCTCATTCTCAGGGAGAGGGGAAGAGGGAGGGACTCAGACAGGCAGAAGCAGCAGGCACTGTACTGTCCAAGCAGGTATTCCACTGCAGGACATAGTCAAGCTGTAGCTCAGTAACATTAGCAAATGCTTCAAAGCAACTGATTAACGCTTTTGTCAATCTCCTTAAAGTTTCCAAACATTTTTTGTCACAAGACCCCATTTTGACATTCCACACTTCTGAGGATTTTCACAACAAGAAATAATACATGACTGAGATACAGTACATAATATACAAGTTAATTAAACCTTTAGACATTTTGTAAAAAATGGTAGATAATTATGTGATATTAATTAAAATTCACAGTTGAAAAATACTATCACACTAATGTCACAAAGTACAGTAGATCTTTGAAAATAAAAGGTTTTGATGCAAGAAGGAACACAACATGTCAACCTGATGGACCTCATTCCCACTGAGGAGACGCCCTTACCTGGGAGACAAGAGGGGCCTGTACTAAGAAGCTGGTTCAGGAGTAAACCAGGTTAAGTTAAGTGGTAAATCATCTAATAGAGGAGCCTGGAGTCCTCATTGTCTTT
>NC_085876.1:22429128-22535989 GCF_034702125.1 Engraulis encrasicolus | reverse complement strand
GTATTGTCCTAATCAAATGAAAGAATGAATGAATGAATGAATACATTTGTCCATTAGGCAATAGGAAATAATTGTGCTAAAAAAAAGGAACCGTACTCATCAATGAATATTATAGGCTTACATCATTGCAAGGACCATAGGCCTAGTTATTTCAGCAGTTGACTGTCTATGTGCCATTTGACCATTGTAGGAGGACTGTTCTCTGCTTCAAGGAAGCGAAATCAAACTTATTTTTTGTTTGTTTAGTCAACCTTTGGTAAAATATCTGTAAGAGAATATAACAGAGAAGTGCTGAAAAAACTAATCTACTATGTAGTAGGCCTATATTATGGCCCCACAGTATTGAGAAAAATGCATGAAAGTCATCCATTTTGGGAAATAGCAGCCATATTGAATTTTGACACAAATTTCAGATGGCATCAAGTTTGAATTTCTTCTGCTCGCGCACACGCACGCACGCACACACACACACACACACACACACACACACCTTTTCTCTATGGCAAAAAATTTGCCTTTGAAATTATCATTTGGGGAAGGGCTACCATATTACATTTTGGGAAATATTTTTCAATTTCTTTCAATAAGCTTTTGGTCAGTAATCTGTGAAATATCTGGCAAGACAATATGTCTATAATTAAGCAGTGCTGTATGTGCAATTTGATCATTTACTGACAACAGTACCATTTCAAAGCGGATTTATACATTCTTATGCACATACATTCATACTGTATGTACAGTTGAGGACGATATTACTAGCCCCCCTCCTGAAATTAGACATATCTCTTCATTGATCATTGAGAATGATCATTATTAATAAATGTGTGTTATTCTGGAAACAAATACACCATGGAGATAGTATCCAATAAGTTAAATTTGGACTTTTCCATTTTCACAATGAGTTTAAACAAAAAAGTTTAAAAATGGCAAGGACAAAATTATTAGCCCCCTTATCATTAATAGTCAATACAGTGCCATTTATGAACAAAAATTGACACCAGGCACTTTGATTAGTTGTTAACTATGTTGGCACATGTCCTACCAGGGATTTTGGCCCCTTTTTTCATCACAAATAGTTAAGCTGGTCCAAATGGCATGGATGTTGAGGATGGACATTCATTTTCAGCACTCTTCAAATACTATCTAAAGGATTGAGGTCTGAACCACTCCATGGCCATGGTTTTAGTATCCTTGAGGAACATTTGAACTATTTTGGATGCAAGTTTTGGGTTATTATCTTATTGAAAGATCCAGTGAAGATCTTAGCTCCCTCTATGAGCATATTTTTGCAAGGTCACTTTCCACATTCTATCATAATTTTCAGTTTTTATGGTGCCGTACACCCAAACAAGGTTTCCTGTGGCTGAGGCTGCCACAGAATGATGCACCCACCACCATGTTTAATTGTGGAAACCATCTTATAACGATTCAAGGCCTATCCCTTTCTTCACCTGACAGAAGCAGAATTCATGCATCAAAGCAGGTGCAATTGAATATCATCAGATGAAAGCAGAGATGTTCAAAACTCATTTTTGACTTTCAAATGTTCACAGGTAAAGCTCAATAACACTCTGATATGCACTGCCTTTAGTAAAGGGGTTCTTCTGTGATGATGGCCCCAAAGCCCAATATGATGACAAGCCCTAACAACTGTCTTTCTTGGTTGTCAATAACAATCAGGTCAATAACAATCATCTAGGCAGGTGTCCAATGCTTCTTTGGTCTAATGAGGCCAAGCAGTTTCTACAGTTACACACAGTGGTGGGGCATCAAGTTTAGTCTGTTATTCAGCCTCAGACACAGGGAGTCTGGGTCTGAATCTGGATTGCTGGGTCTTCCAACAACATTGTAACCCAAAACATACATTTAGATTAGTTCAGAGGTTCTTCAAGGACACTAAAACCATGATATTGGAATCACCCGCTCATAGTCCAGTCCTCAATCCCACTGAGAGTCTGTGGTTAATGTCTATGCTCAGCATCCATGCGATTTGGACCAGCTAGAACACTTTGCAGTGAAGAAATGGGCCAAAATCCCTAGTGGGGCATGTGCCAACCTAGGTAGCAACTTATCAGAGCCTGTTGTCAGTTTTGGTTCATAAATGGCGCAATATCGACTATTAATGATCAGGGGGCTAATAATTTTGTCCTTGTCATTTTTGCCCTTTTTTGTTTAAACTCATCGTAACAATAGAAAAATCAAAATTCAACTCATTGAACATTATCTCCATCAGTGTATTTGTTTCCAGAATAACAGAAACGGTTAATAATGGTCATTCTTACTGAGAAATCAAGAGAAATGTCTAATTTCAGGAGGGGGGCTAATAATATCGTCCTCAACTGTATATACACTATACATACATATATTCATTCATTTTTCTTTTTATCCAACATTTGTATGTATGTCTGTAAGGAGATATTACAGAATTGGTCAGAAAATAGGTCATTAGGGCCTTGAGGATCATTACGGTCTTTTAAAGGCTCCTGCAAATATTGTATGGGTACATTATACATTTTCTGAATCAACAGCATGCCTAGATTTTTAAAATCATTTGGTTTTGTGACCCTGATGGTTTCCCATGGTATAGGGACAACATAAATCATACAGTGAGAAATTACTGGTTTAAAGGATAACGCCAGCCAATTTCAACATGCATGTAATGCTCACACTACCCTGGACTTGTCAGTACCAGAGATTTTTTTTTTTCTTCAGCCTTTTCCAAGATCCTGGTCATTGTAATGGGGGCAGGTGTTACCTTTTGGGAAAATATTTGGAGTAGGCCCATGTTAAGATTTTTTAAAAATGTAAACAAAATCTGCCCCCATTAGAATAGCAGCATGCAGCATCTCCGGGTACTGACAAGTCAAGGGTAATGTGAGCAACAGCAACAGCATATTGAAATTGGCAGGAGTGATCATTTGAGTATTTGAGGGGGGGGGGGGGGGGGGGGGGGGGGGGGGGGGGGGGGGCTTTTCAAGCCTTTTTTGTTTATATGAGACAGGACAGGGAAGGAGGTGACAGGAAGCCAGTTGGGAGGGAGAGATGGGGGAGGGTCGGCAAAGGGCACGGTTCAGAATCGAACCCGGGTCAGCCGCGTAGTAGACCAGTGTCCTACCATTAGGCCACGATAGGGCCGAGAAATTATTGGTTTAATGACCTCTGTGAATGCCAGCACAAACATTGGCAGGAAAAAAGGCCTGATATTTCCAGCTAATGACCTGCTATATTGGCTACTATTTTGAAGACTATTGGTGGTTACACAAGTCAAATTTTAGGCCCTCACGAACATATACAAAATAATTGTATGGGCATATTATCATTTTCCGAGTCCACCGAGTATTGAGGTTGTGTAATTTTGTGTCCTTGGCGTTCTTTCATGCCACAGAGATAAACGAAATCAAACAGTTTAGCCAACATTTGTGAGAAAATGTGACCTATGTCTGGTTTGATGAAGTGCTGTGACCTCTGTGTGTGTAAGAAACATTCAGCAATGGACTGAAATGAAAGAATGAAAGGTCCCCTTTCCAGTAATACCAAGCGCTATTGTATAGAATATTGACAATATCCCAAGCTGTCCTGGACCTTCTTTCGTGCAACTGCACTACAAAATGCTCTAGCCATCATTGTGTTTGTCTGGTAAATGGCCTCAGGTGCACAGACATGTGTAAACTGAGAGTGTGCGGAAACCAGGCAACCATAGACAGTTCAGATGAAGGGGATGACTTGGAAGATGAAGAGTACTGACGACGAAATAATATAAATCTACATGAAACTATTCTTTCATTAAACATATTCCCTTTGCAACATGTTTCTTTATTGGCTTGTAACCGCTTGTATAGGGTCTCAGTCTATTTGTTTATGAAATAGCCTGTATAAAATGTTGTATATGAACATTTATCTAAATTCTGTTAATGAGATACCATATTTGAGTGGTTTAAGTAAAGTGTTACCCAATGCCCTATCATTGCAGGGCCTACCATCTAGATTGTATTTCTTCACATACACTACAACAGTGTTTCTCAAATTTTTCGTGCCATTCCCCCCTTCAGAGGAAGGGTGTCTGTCTGCGCCCCCCTCGAGCAAAATGGTTACGAAAATACAAATAAATAGGCCGTCGTGAAGTTTATTAGAGCCTGATATACACGTACAGTATGGCCTATGTTCTCTAAATATTAGTGACTTAATGGCAAAGCAGAAAAGTATTAAAAAAGAAAAACCTTCTGACTTCACACGCCCCCCTAGGGGGGCTTCCGGCCCACTTTGAGAAACACTGCAAAACAATAATTGAATACTTTAACAACTTGTGAATGTTATGTACATTCACATATGAACTATGGTATAAACAAAGTTTGTTTAAGTAAAGTGATACCGGCATTGTATTAGTCCATTCTATTGGGTCCGATTTTGAAGACATTTTTGCTGGTTGCACAAGTGACATTTAAGCGTCTCACAGACATATACTAAATGATAGCATGGGCATATTATACATTTTCTGAATCGGTAGAGTGCCCTGAGTATTGAGGTTGTTAACTTTGGTGTCCTTGGTGTTCTTTCATGCCACAGATGTAAACGAAAGTGCACAGTTTTGGCACAATGTGTGTGGAAATGGGAGCTATTTCTGGTTTAATGATGTGCTGTGGCTTCTGTGTATGTCAGACAGATTCATTAATGGGCTGAAATGAAAGCCTGAAAGGTCCCCTTTCCAGTGATAACAAGCACGATGGTATAGGATATTGGCAATACCCCCAACATAAGCCATAACTACATATACAGCCGATATTAAAAAACAGTATTTATTATAGGGGGGTAGTAACTTCAAGAGCTGAAAAAAGTGATTTCGCTACCACCCCATGACTGCTATCAAGCTTTTTCTACTAGTGGGGGGATATACCTTGCCAAAAAACATTGCTAGCATTCCTCCCCCCAGATGGCACCGGTCGACCCCTCGGCTCATAGCCTGCAAATAAAGTCAGTACCGCATGTATCCAGCAGATGGCAGCAGCAGAGCAAGTACTAGAGTAGAGTAGAATAGAGTAGAGTAGTAGAGTATAATTTACGTATTACACGCACGTAAGCTGAGAGACACACATGCAGAGGCACACAGGCCTGCACACCCATATGGCATATTCAAAGAAACATAATATTAGACACAGTCACATGCTGAAACCCTGACACACACATAGAGACCATTCAGTTCAGTGTTCAGCTCATGTGTGTTACTGTCATTCACATCACAATTCCACACCACTCGTACTGCCCACACCAATCAGAACTAAAGTTCTTACCTACTAACCACCTACGGTCACACCAGGCTCTGCACTGTTCTGTATGTGACTATTTGTTACCCAGATAAACCTGCTGACATCCACATTGATGTCATGGTAAGCAGAAAAAAAACAAGTATTGTTCAGTTCGCATCGCAAACAACTGTCCAGTCATGCACGCTCAGACTTTCGGTTCGAGATTATGTGCAGGAACGGGCACCGTCACAGTTCTATGTCGGCCTGAACGTGCCTTTATTGTTCAGCTTCTGTGTGTTTTCTTCCTCTCTGCAGCTCCTGTTACTCTGGACCCCAACACTGCACACCCAGAACTCATCCTGTCTGAGGACCTGACCAGTGTGAGGCGTGTTGATGAGAAACAGCAGCTGCCTGATAATCCAGAGAGATTTGATACGTATTCCTGTCTCCTGGGCTCTGAGGGCTTTAACTCAGGGACACACTGCTGGGATGTGGAGGTTGGAGACAACACATGGTGGTATGTGGGTGTGATGGCAGAGTCTGTCCAGAGGAAGGGAGATTTCACATCCTTGAGTGGGCAGTGGTATGCGTTTTATCATGATGGTAAATATGGAGTGTGTGCCCCACCACAGCCCTCCACTCTTAACATAGTGAAGAAGAAACTCCAGAGGAACAGAGTGCAGCTGGACTGGGACAAGGGAAAGCGGACATTCTCTGACCCCGATAATAACACTCATTTACACACCTTCACCCACTCTTTCACTGAGAGAGTGTTTCCATATTTTGGTACTGGTTGTCATGCCTGTCTTCTGAGGATGCTACCAGTGAAGAACTTGATAAGAGTACAGCAGCACAGATAGAGCGGTGTGTGTGTGTGTGTGTGAGAGAGAGAGAGAGAGAGAGAGAGAGAGAGAGAGAGAGAGAGAGAGAGAGAGAGAGAGAGAGAGAGAGAGAGAGAGAGAGAGAGAGAGAGAGAGAGAGAGAGAGAGAGAGAGAGAGAGAGAGAGAGAGAATGCACAGCACTAACACATTATTTGCTTATGTAAGACTTGTGTTGATGGCCTTGCTGTGTCATGTTACAGTCCTTAACCACCAATACAGGGTCAGACATTACTGAGACCTTAGAGGCCAAATTGACCATTATTTAATGACTGGAAAGTAGTTGATTCCTAAAGAAAACTTTTTGTTAAAATTACACTTTTTCATTACTGATTGCATCTTTCTCTTGTCTAATGGTGTATAGCACTGTTTCCCAACCAGGGGTACGTGTACCACTAGGGGTACGCGAACCCACTGCAGGGGGTACTTGGAAAAATGGAATTTTAACAAATGCATGGAGCATAGTCACACTGGAATAGAAAAAGCGATGTAAAACACGAGTTAAGGGGTACTAACGGCACAACGAAAAGGCTTGGGGGGTACATGAGACAAAAAAGGTTGGGAAACACTGGTGTATAGAATAGTAGTAGAGTAAAGGGTGTGTGTCCTCTGGGAGCATGTACTGGCCCAACCTGCTGCTCTCCTCATAGGGGAACAAGTCCAAATATTAGTCCAAACCATGCTAGTCTTCCCCACATAGCATATAAACATTTGGGTACGTCTTTGGAGAAATCATTACACCATTTTATATTTCATTGAGCTTTTGAAGCAGCATCTCCATTTGGATATGAGAAACATGTTAAATGAAACAGTGCCATTAATGAAGATTACTATTTGTATTCAAACAAGTCTCTCTGTTGTCATTTTGTCTTTCCTTGAGATGTGTGACTCGAGGACAATTCACTCGACCAATCAGCTGTCAGCAGATGTGGAGCTCATCAGTCATGAGGGGTTTGTTTTCATCCTCCTCACCCACATGTGCTACAAACTAACACAGTTTTCAGTATTATGACGGTATTTTGAAAAGGTGTGTTGAAATAGTTCTAAAGAGGTGTAACAGCTGTCTGTAGATGTGGAGCTCAATGTTCAGGTTTGTTTTCATCCTCCTCCACATGTGCTCCACATCCCTCCAGTCCTTGGGTCTGTACTAAGGAGCTGGTTCAGGAGTAAATTAAGTTAAGTTAAGACGTAAATCATTTAATAGAAGAGCCTGGAGTCCTCTGGGTTCTAAAGACAATGAGAACTCCAGGCTCCTCTATTACATGATTTACCTCTTAACTTAATCTGGCTTACTCCTGAACCAGCTTCCCTTCTTGTCTCCCAGGTAGGTGTATCTCCTCAGTGGGAATGAGGTCAGCCATCAGGTAGTTCCTTCACCAAAAACTTCCATTTTCGAAGATCTACTATACTTAGTGATATGAAGGCAGTGTTTTCAACTCTGGGATATACTTAATACAACATAACTATTCATAAATCTCTTTGAAACATTGTTTTTTACAATCTTAGACTGTCATCAATATCTCTAGGTTTAACACCTTGTGTCTTATGTAGCTCAGTCATGTATTATTTCTTGTTGTGAAAATCCACAGAAATTTGGGATGTAAAAGGAGACAAAACCGTTAATCAGTTGCTTTGAAGGATTTGCTAATGTTACTGACCTACGTTAGCTTGACTATCTCCAGCAGTGGAATACCAGACGGTACAGTACCTGTTGCCTCTGCCTCTCTGAGTCCCTCCCTCTTCAGCTCTCCCTCTCCCTCCTTTGGGAATGAGGAAGTCAAGGCTGAGGTAAGCTACAGAAGGCACCTTCTCGTCGGAACACTTGATCAGGTGTGTGACACTTTTTACTTAAATAGAAGATGTTTTCCTTTCGCTTAATGGCTTGCAGAATGAATGGAGGATGTTATTAATACATTGACAGTTAAAACTTTAAGATTGCTTCTTATTCAACCAAATCAGAAGTGAAAGTAAACAGGCTGCAACAAGTGTAGAGAGCTGGTGTATCATATAAGTACTTTAAACTTTGTCAATTATGGAATTTTCTTGCACTGTTTTGGTTCAAATGTTGCAATTGGGTCTACCTAATGTAATATTTTGGATTTTTTTTTTACGGCAAGACACACACCCACACTCACTCACACACACACACACACACACACACACACACACACACACACACACACACACACACACACACACACACACACACACACACACACACACACACACACACACACACACACACACACACACACACACACACACACACACACAGAGAGAGAGAGAGAGGAAGGGGGGAGTGGTGGAATAGGTATCCATAACTATGTGCTACTGCTTTATCTTGTATAGGAGAAAATGGCATCAAAGTTTGAAGAAGATCTCACCTGTCCTGTGTGCTGTGACATCTACAAGGATCCTGTCATACTGACGTGTGCTCACAGTGTGTGTAAGGCCTGTCTGCAGCAGTTCTGGGAGAAGAAGGGATCCAGAGAATGCCCCTACTGCAGGAGGAAATGCTCAAAAGATAGTTTTCCACCCAACATTGCATTAAGGAACCTGTGTGAGACCTTCCTACAGGAGAGGAGTCAGAGAGCTTCAGCAGGGTCTGAGGTGCTCTGCAGTCTGCACAGTGAGAAACTCAAGGCCTTCTGTCTAGATGATAAAGAAACTGTGTGCTGGGTTTGTCGAGACTCAGTGAAACACAAAAATCACAACATTAGACCAATAGACGAAGCAGCACCTGAACGCAAGGTGAGAAATCATTCATATAGTTACATGGTGTTGTAACCTAACCCCTGTAATAATTTAGCAAATTTTATTTTGACATTATTTTGTGACCTAAAATAGTGTTCATTCCTTTCAGGATGAGCTCAAGATCAAACTGCCGCCCTTGATGAAGAAACTGAAGACATTTGAAGAAGTTAAACTCCTCTGTGATCAAACAGCAGCTCACATTAAGGTGGACATATCCAGTACATTAAGGAAGAAGTGTCATGTTGATTTGTGTCATAAAATTAAATTGACTAATTGTCATCGCATTTCCTTTATGTGCCTTGTCTTAAATGTTTCTGATGTGTTTGTTTGTAGACCCAAGTTCATAACACAGAGAGGCAGATCACGGAGGAGTTTGAGAAGCTTCACCACTTTCTACGAGATGAAGAGGCGGCCAGGATATCTGCACTGAGGGAGGAAGAGGAGCAGAAGAATCAGATGATGAAGGAGAAGATTGAGAAGCTGACCAGAGAGATCTCATCTCTTTCAGAATCAATCAGAGCCATAGAAGAGGAGATGGAAGCTGATGATGTCACTTTCCTGCAGGTAGGTTACACTCCGTCTTTAGCCACTGAGATTATTATTGTGCCTTCACCTGCCGGAAGGTACCTTGGGTTGTCCGGCTCTACGTGAGTCCGTGCATCATATTTTGTTGTTGTTGTTTGTGATGAATCAGACACATTTGTATGAAACTATTAGGATCAATGCTTTTGCCGTTCTTAAACAAGTATACAATGAGATGTGCTGAATCATGAACAGAGCTGTTAGTAAAAAGAAATCAAAAGATAGTTCCACAGACTGAGAATATTACAGTACACAATACACATATGTGTGCATGCGTGTATCTATGTCATTGCTTGACTGCATAAGTATGTGGCACACTGTGTTGAAAAGCATGGTATTGATGAATGACATTCAAATGAATAAAATAAATACATGCAAAATAAGGTGGTTTTTTTTTTTTTTTTATTTCTCCTTTATTTTACTAGGGTAAAAACACATTGAGGCAGTTGCCTCTTTTTCAAGTGTGCCCTAGTTTTAACAATATTCTATTTCTTTCCAGAACTACAAGAGCACAGTGAAAAGGTGAGTGATGTGCCTCCTGTCTCTCTCTTGTCTGTGGTTCTGAACCCAAACCCACACAGCAGCACTGACTCCTGAATGTTATTCCAGAGCCCAGTGCACACTGCAGGATCCAGAGAAGCTTTCAGGAGCTCTGATCAATGTGGCAAAGCACTTTGGGAACTTGAAGTTCAGAGTCTGGGAGAAAATGCAGGAGATAGTTAAATTCAGTAAGTAGTACACACACACACACACGCACACACACACACACACACACACACACACACACACACACACACACACACACACACACACACACACACACACACACACACACACACACACACACACACACACACACACACACACACACACACACACCTGACTACCTCTATTCACCCTATAATGACACTTTGATACTTATGACACCCTGTTTGACTATCTTTCTTTTGTCTTCTTTTACTATTTGTGTGCAGGCCAGACAATCAGACACACACGGACACACAAGTACAAATATACAGCACACAATACTGTACCACACACACACACACACACACACACACATACACACACACACACACACACACACACACACACACACACACACTCAAATCCAAACACCTCTCCACTAAATAACTCATAAAACACACATGCACACATCCATACAGCCATGCCCAACTCGTCCCTTCCAACAACACAATAACACAAAAATACGCTCATACCAGGCTCTGCACTGTTCTGTATGTGACCATTAAAAGATAAACCTGCTGACATCCTCATTGTTGTCATGGTGCGCAGAGGAAAAACCAAGTATTTTTCAGTTCGCATTGGAAACCAACTTTCTGGACTTAGGGTTTGTGATTAGGTGCAGGAACGGACACCAGCACAGTTCTATGTTGTCCTGAACGTGCCTTTAGTGTTCAGCTTCTGTGTGTTTTCTTCCTCTCTGCAGCTCCTGTTACTCTGGACCCCAACACTGCACAACCACGACTCATCCTTTCTGAGGATCTGACCAGTGTGAGGCCTGGTGATGTGAAACAGCAGCTGCCTGATAACCCAGAGAGATTTAATTGGGGTCACTGTATCATGGGCTCTGAGGGCTTTAACTCAGGGATACACTGCTGGGATGTGGAGGTTGGGGACAACACG
The DNA here is from genome assembly GCF_034702125.1 of Engraulis encrasicolus. NCBI lineage: Eukaryota > Metazoa > Chordata > Actinopteri > Clupeiformes > Engraulidae > Engraulis > Engraulis encrasicolus. The sequence goes on along the minus strand of NC_085876.1, from coordinate 22,524,887 downwards.
TGGTGGGATGTGGGTGTGGTTGCAGAGTCTTTCCAGAGGAAGGCAGACTTCACATCATTGGGTGGGTGGTGGTATGTGGATTATTATGATGGTAAATATGGAGAGCATGCCCCACCACAGCCCCCCACTCTCCTCACAGTGAAGCAGAAACTCCAGAGGATCAGAGTGCAGCTGGACTGGGACAGAGGAAAGCTGTCATTCTCTGACCCCGATAATAACACACATTTACACACCTTCACACACACTTTCACTGAGAGAATGTTTCCACATTTTGATACTGGTTGTAATGAATGTCCTCTGAGGATGCTACCAGTGAAGACCTCGATAAGAGTAGAGCAGCACGGGTAGACAAATTGGGCTGTGTGTGTGTGTGTGTGTGTGTGTGCGCGCGCGTGCATGTGTGCACGTTTTCTTGCATATGTGTGTATGTGTGTGTGCGCATTGATGTAATACATGTGCTGTGCTATTGGCATATTATTGTACTGTATATTAAAGTCCTTTTTAATTGTCCATAATGTCAAGACCACCAATCCAGGGTCAGGAATTAGTGAGGCCTTAAAGGCAAAATTAACATTTTTAATGGCATGCATGTATTTGACTTTGGGTTAAAACTGTCTAAATTACATTTGTCTTTAATTACTTTCTAATGGTGTATAGAATAATAGTGGTAGAGTGGTGTGTGTGTGTGTGTGTGTCCTCTGGGAGCATGTACTGTCTCCAACCTGCTGCTCTCCTCATAGAGATGTGAGGAACTGACACCACACATCAATATTAGTCTAAACAGTACTAGTGTTCCCCACATTGTATTCAAAGGTTTGGGTATGCCTTTGGGAAAATCATTACATAATTTTATCCTTGAGCTTTTGACAAATGATCTTCATATTCACATAAGAAATTTGTTAACAGTGCTATTAATAAAACCTACTATTTGCTTCCAAACTCTTGCTATTCTGTATTCATCTGTCATTCTGTATTTCCTTGAAATGTGCAACTCTAGGCCAATTTACTCAACCAAAACAAAATTTTCAGTACAGGTTTCTGCATACAAGGTGTGTTGAATTTGTGCAGATTGAGAAAGCATTGATAGTTTGAAGTAGTTGCAAAAATGTCTAACAATGTTCATTATAGTTTTTAAAATAAAAATAAAGCCTAATGGAAATCCCATGTTTGAAGGCAAAATATGTGTGGCCTGTGGCCTAGGGATGCAAGGCAAAGTTTTACTCAATATCTCACCAAAGCAGAATTCAAAGGACATTTTCTCATTTGCAATAGGGATGTTGAATGGGTAAAAGTCCTCAAAAAGTTGTGCTTATGCTGACTGTGAGGAAACTTTATTGTTTTCCTCATGGAGGTGGAGCATCAGTGAAGCATGAGGACGCGAGCAAGAGGAGAGGGTGCGGGAGGTCTGATAATGACCCCTTGTTGGGTGAGCTGTATGAGTCCTGACTCCTGCCTGCAAATAAAGTCAGTACCGCATGTATCCAGGAGAGGGCAGCAGCAGAGCAAGAACTAGAGTAGAGTAGAGTAGAGCATCATTTCACGCACATAAGCTGAGACACACACATGCAGAGGCACACAGGCCCACACACCCATATGGCACATTCAAAGAAATATACTGTTAGACACAGTCACATGCTGAAACCCTGTCACACACATAGAGACCATTCAGTTCAGTGTTCAGCTCATGTGTGTTACTGTCATTCACATCACCATTCCACACCACTCATACTGCCCACACCAGTCAGAACTAAAGTTCTTACCTACTAACCACCTACGGTCATACCAGGCTCTGCACTGTTCTGTATGTGACTATTTTTTACCCAGATAAACCTGCTGACATCCACATTGTTGTCATGGTACAAAGAAAAAAAAAAAGTATTGTTCAGTTCGCATCGCAAACAACTGTCCAGTCATGCACACTCAGACTTTCGGTTCGAGATGATGTGCAGGAACGGGCACGTCACGGTTCTATGTCGGCCTGAACGCCTTTATTGTTCGGCTTCTGTGTGTTTTCTTCCTCTCTGCAGCTCCTGTTACTCTGGACCCCAACACTGCACACCCAGAACTCATCCTGTCTGAGGATCATCTGACCAGTGTGAGGCTTGGTGATGCGAAACAGCAGCTTTCTGATAACCCACAGAGATTTGATGAGTATTGCTGTCTCCTGAGCTCTGAGGGCTTTAACTCAGGGACACACTGCTGGGATGTGGAGGTTGGGGACAACACTTCATGGATTGTAGGTGTGATGGCAGAGTCTCTCCAGAGGAATGGAGACTTCACATCCTTGAGTGGGCGGTGGTATGCGTTTTATCATGATGGTAAATATGGAGTGTGTGCCCCACCAAAGCCCTCCACTCTTCACATATAGTAGTGAAGAAGAAACTCCAGAGGATCAGAGTGCAGCTGGACTGGGACAAGGGAAAGCGGACATTCTCTGACCCTGATAATAACACACATTTACACACCTTCACCCACTCTTTCACTGAGAGAATGTTTCCATATTTTGGTACTGGTTGTAATGCCCGTCCTCTGAGGATGCTACCAGTGAAGAACTTGATAAGAGTAGAGTAGATAGAGCAGTGTGTGTGTGTGTGTGTGTGTGTGTGTGTGTGTGTGTGTGTGTGTGTGTGTGTGTGTGTGTGTGTGTGTGTGTGTGTGTGTGTGTGTGTGTGTGTGTGTGTGTGTGTGTGTGTGTGTGTGTGTGTGTGTGTGTGTGTGTGTGTGTGTGTGTGTGAGAGAGAGAGAGAGAGAGAGAGAGAGAGAACGCACTAACACATTATTTGCTTTGTAAGACATGTGTTGATATGGTCTTCCCGTGTCATGTTACAGTCCTTGACCACCAATACAGGGTCAGACATTACTGAGACCTTAGAGGCAAAATGGACCATTATTTAATGACTGGAATGTAGTTGATTCCTAAAGAAAACTTTTTTTAAAATTACACTTTTTCATTAATGATTGCACCTTTCTCTTGTCTAATGGTGTATAGAATAGTAGTAGAGTAAAGGGGGTGTGTCCTCTGCATATACTGGCCCAACCTGCTGCTCCCCTCATAGAGGTAAAAGTCCAAATATGAGTCCAAACAGTGGTAGTATTCCCCACATGGCATATAAACATTTGGGTACGCCTTTGGGGAAATCATTACATCATTTTATATTTCATTGAGCTTTTGAAGCAGCATCTCCATTTGGATATGAGAAACATGTTAAATGAAACAGTGCCATTAATGAAGATTACTATTTGTATTCAAACAAGTCTCTCTGTTGTCATTTTGTCTTTCCTTGAGATGTGTGACTCGAGGACAATTCACTCGACCAATCAGCTGTCAGCATCAGTCATGGGGGGTTTGTTTTCATCTTCCTCACCCACATGTGCTACAAACTAACACAGTTTTCAGTATTATGAAGGTATTTTGAAAAGGTGCGTTGAAGTAGTTCTAAAAAGGTGTAACAGCTGTCTGCAGATGTGGAGCTCAATGTTCAGGTTTGTTTTCATCCTTCTCACCCACATACTGTATGATCCACATCCCTCCAGTGCTTGGGCCTATATTAAGAAGCTGGTTCAGCAGTACTTTAGGTTAATTTAAGAGGTAAATCATCTAATAGAAGAGCCTGGAGTCCTCTGGGTTCTAAAGACAAAGAGGACTCCAGGCTCCTCTATTAGATGATTTACCTCTTATCTTAACCTGCTTTACTCCTGAACCAGCTTCTTAGTACAGGCCCCTCTTGTCTCCCAGGTAAGGGCGTCTCCTCAGTAGGAATGAGGTCAGCCATCAGGTTGACATAGTGTATTATGTTCTTTCACCAAAACCTACTTAGTGACATTAAGGCAGTCTTTTTCAACTCTGGGATGTAATTATATAACATAACTATTCAATATTCTCTTTGAAATACATTTTTTTCTTCATCAATATGTATAGGTTTAATATACCTTAATACCTTGTATCTTATGTAGCTCAGTCTGTATGTATTATTTCTTGTTGCGAAAATCCCCAGAAATTTGGGATGCAAAAGGAGAGAAAACCATTAATCAGTTGCTTAGAAGATTTGGCTAATGTTACTGACTTACGTTAGCTTGGCTGTCTCCAGCAGTGGAATACCAGACGGTACAGTACCTGTTGCCTCTGCCTCTCTGAGTCCCTCCCTCTTCAGCTCTCCCTCTCCCTCCTTTGGGAATGAGGAAGTCAAGGCTGAGGTACAGAAGGCACTCGTAACACTTGAACAGGTGTGTGACACTTTTTATTTAAATAGAATATATTTTCCTTTCGTTTAATGGCTTGCAGAATGAATGGAGGATGTTTTAAATACATTGGCAGCTAAAACTTTGAGATCAAATCAAAAGTGAAAGTAAACGGGCAGCAACAGGTGTCAAGAGCTGCTGGTGTATCATATAAGTACTTTAAACTTTGTCAATTGTGGAATTTTCTTGCACTGTTTTGGTTCAAATGTTGCAATTGGGTCTACCTAATGTAATATTTTGGAAATGAAAGTCCCCATTTCATGAATTCATATCATGTTCCTGATCAGCTGGTGACATTCATTCAGTGGCCATTAGTTGTACGGCAAGACACACACACACACACACACACACACACACACACACACACACACACACACACACACACACACACACACACACACACACACACACACACACACACACACACACACACACACACACACACACACACACACAGAGAGAGAGAGAGAGAGAGAGAGAGAGAGAGAGAGAGAGAGAGACAGAGAGAGAGAGAGAGAGATAAAGACAGAGAGAGAGAGGGAGAGAGGACTGGAATAGGTATCCATAACAATAGTTTATTGTTTTATCTTGTATAGGAGAAAATGGCATCAAAGTTCGAAGAGGATCTCACCTGTCCTGTGTGCTGTGACATCTACAAGGATCCTGTCATACTGACATGTGCTCACAGTGTGTGTAAGGCCTGTCTGCTGCAGTTCTGGGAGAAGAAGGGATCCAGAGAATGTCCTTACTGCAGAAGAAAATCCTCAAAAGACTGGCATCATCCCAACATGGCGTTAAGGAACCTGTGTGAGACCTTCCTACAGGAGAGGAGTCAGAGAGCTTCAGCAGGGTCTGAGGTGCTCTGCAGTCTGCACAGTGAGAAACTCAAGGCCTTCTGTCTAGATGATAAAGAAACTGTGTGCTGGGTTTGTCGAGACTCAAAGAAACACAAAAATCACAACATTAGACATGAAGCAGCACCTGAACGCAAGGTGAGACATTATTCACATATTTACAAGATGTTGTAACTTAACCCCTGTAATCATTTAGCAAATGTTATTTTGACATTATCATGTGACCTAAAATAGTGTTTGTTCCTTTCAGGATGAGCTCAAGACCAAACTGCATCCCTTAAAGAAGAAACTGAAGACATTTGAAGAAATGAAACTCCTCTGTGATCAAACAGCAGCTCACATTAAGGTAGACACATGGATCAGTACATTAAGGAAGAAGTGTCATGTTGATTTGAGGGTTTACAGGTAAAATGTTACTGACCAATTATTATCGCATTTCCTTTATGTGCCTTGTCTGACATGTTTCTGATGTGTTTGTTTGTAGACTCAAGTTCATAACACAGAGGCGCAGATCAAGGAGGAGTTTGAGGAGCTTCACCAGTTTCTACGAGAGGAAGAGGCAGCCAGGATAGCTGCACTGAGGGAGGAAGAGGAGCAGAAGAGTCAGATGATGAAGGAGAAGTGTCACAATCCCACCGAACACATGCCCTCCTGAACAGCGGAGGGCGCACATGAGTCAACGAGTGACACGCTCAGCCCACAGGAAGTGACGGCCATCTTTAAATTGTCTTGAGAATTGTTTGTCACTGTTCATGCATGTGCTCATGTTTGCTGAAACCCCTGTGCCTTTGTCTTTGCTTTGGAACTGGACTGTGCTCTCTGGCCAATCTTAAAGACTCTTTCTGTGAAGCTGCCTCCTTGAACATCTCTCTTGGTCACGGTACTGTGTCTGCCCAACTCTTTGTGCTGTTGCTCTGCCATTATTGGAATTCATTGTCACGCTGCCTAATTTCTGTACTTGGATCTTGGACTGCCTAAATACTGATTACTGGACTGTGTTTATGAAGATTATTGATCATTGAAGACTTCCTAAGTTTTGTATTTACCAAGCTGTGATTTCATGCGTGACCTCCTGAGTTTTGTATTCTACCCAAGTCCTTTGTTGATGAATTGAAGATTTTTGTTGAAGTAAAGAACCTGAACCACATCTGCAACTGTGCTCTTATTTCCAGTCTGACATCATGCATGAACCAAATCAAAGTAGCGCAGCAGATGTTGAAGAACTCCGCGGCCATGTTCAGAGACTCAGCGTTACTGTGCACTCCCAACAAGATGGCCTACTGCAAATGGAAGATGCCCTCAACCAGCTTGGCAATCGTGTGGGGAGTCTGGGTAATGCTTCACCCTCTCTTCCTAACTCAAGCCTCTCTCCTCCACCTCCTTTCTCTGGGGAGCCTGCAGCCTGCCGAGGGTTTCTCACTCAATGCTCTTTGATCTTCGAGCTGCAGCCTGCACATTTCCCCACCGAGCGAGCCAAAGTCGCCTATATCATCACTCGGCTGAAGGGAAAGGCCCTGGATTGGGCTACAGCCTTGTGGACCCATCGCCACCCAGACTGCCAGACCATCGAGAGGTTCATGGACGCACTCCAGCGGGTGTTTGATGAAGGACTCACCCAGCGACAGGCCTCTTCTCGGCTTTTCACACTTACCCAAGGGCAAAGGTCAGTGATTGACTATGCAATTGAATTCCGCACCCTTTCAGCTGAGACCGGATGGGAAGGTGAAGCATTGGTGAGTGCCTTCTACCAAGGGCTTAGAGAGTCCCTGAAAGATGAAATGGTGAACAGAGATTGGGGTGACGACTTGGATGACATCATTACACTGGCAACAGCCCTGGACAAACGCATACAGGAAAGACGGAGGGAGCGGCGAGAGCTTCGACTTCTCCAGCCTAACCGAGCCATCTCTCCTTCACGACGAACCTCACAACTCCCATTGCCTGCACCATCGCCCACCAGCGACCAAGGAGAGGAGCCCATGCAACTGGGAAGATCCCGCCTGAGCCTTGAAGAGAGACGCCGTCGATTCCAGCAGGGTCTTTGTCTGTACTGTGGGTCCCAGGATCATCAGCGGCTTCAGTGTCCAGAGCTGCAGGGAAAAGCCAATGCCCACCAGGGAAAGGGGGCTTCCTGGTGAGCGGAGCAGTAACCTCTGCCCCCCTCTCCCGCTGTAACTTACCTGTGTGTCTCTCCTGGGGCACTGGCGGGGAATCTCAGGTTAAACTTCAAGCCTTAGTGGACTCTGGAGCTGCAGTCAACTTGCTGGACCAAACCCTCGCGCGGCAGCTGCAGATACCCATCCTCCCATGTGAATCTCCTAGAGCAGTACAGGCCCTTGATGGACGACCCCTAGGATCTGGTCGACTGGAATTCTGTACCCGACCTCTTCAGATGACCACCCTAGAGAAACACAAAGAGAGCTGTGTATTTTTCTTAATCGACTCACCCCAAGACCCTCTTGTCTTAGGATACCCATGGCTTGTTCACCATCAGCCCTCCTTCAACTGGGCCACCAGTACACTCACTCAATGGGGTCCAGAGTGCAAAGACCATCTCTCTCCTGACCCTCAACCCACTCGCTCTGTAGTTGTGGCAGACACATCCTTTGTACCGACTGACCTGTCCAAAGTCCCTGCTGTGTACCATGACCTCAGTGCAGTATTCAGCAAAGACAAGGCCACCTCTCTACCACCCCACCGCAGCTATGACCTGGCCATTGACCTCCTTCCTGGTGCTACGCCACCCAGAGGCAGGCTTTACCCCCTGTCCATCCCTGAAACTCAAGCAATGGAAACCTACATCCAAGAATGCCTTGAGAATGGCTTGATTCGCCCCTCTACGTCACCAGCAGCAGCAGGATTCTTTTTTGTGGGCAAAAAAGATGGCGGCCTTAGACCATGTATCGATTACAGGGAGATGAACAAAATAACCGTCAAGAACCGCTACCCCCTGCCTCTGATGAGTACTGCCTTTGACCAACTTGGTGGAGCCACCATCTTCACGAAATTGGACCTTCGGAACGCGTACCATCTAATCCGGGTTCGACGTGGAGATGAGTGGAAAACAGCGTTCATAACACCAAGCGGCCATTATGAATACTTGGTAATGCCATTTGGCCTGACTAATTGCCCTGCTGCATTTCAAGCATTTGTAAATGATGTGTTGAGAGAATTTCTGGGCCGATTCGTTTATGTCTTTCTTGATGACATTTTGATATTTTCCCCTGATCTAGACACCCATGTCCAGCATGTCCGGCAGGTTTTGCAGAAACTACTACACAACAGGCTGTTCATCAAACTGGAGAAAAGTGAGTTTCACACCACTAACACCACCTTTTTGGGCTTTGTAATCTCCCCTCAGGGTCTGCTTATGGACCAGTCCAAATTGACGGCAGTACTAGACTGGCCGGCCCCTAACACAGTGAAGCAGCTTCAACGTTTCTTGGGGTTTGCTAATTTCTATAGGCGCTTCATCAGGAACTACAGTACCGTAGCGGCCCCTCTCACTGGGCTTCTCAGGGGACACCCCACCAAACTACGGTGGACACCTGAGGCACAGCAAGCCTTCACTGATTTGAAACAAAGATTTACCTCTGCGCCTGTGCTAACTCACCCTGACCCTCAGCAGCCATTTATTGTGGAGGTAGATGCCTCAGAGACTGGCGTAGGAGCAGTCCTGTCTCAGAGAAACCCCCAGGACCAGAAGATGCACCCCTGTGCATACTTCTCAAGACGCCTCACCCCAGTTGAGAGTCGGTACGATGTGGGTGACAGAGAATTGCTGGCAGTCAAACTTGCTCTCGAAGAATGGCGTCATTGGTTAGAGGGGGCAATACATCCGTTCATGGTCTGGACAGATCATAAAAATCTTGAATATATCCGTGGCGCTCGCAGACTCAACCCTCGTCAAGCAAGGTGGGCACTTTTCTTTACAAGATTCCATTTCACTCTTTCTTATAGACCTGGATCAAAAAATGTAAAACCCGATGCCCTCTCTCGCCAGTTTTCACCTGACCATTCTCCTGTAACTCACGACTCTATTCTCCCTGAGGCATGTGTGATAGCCCCTGTCCGCTGGGTTCTGATGGAACAGGTGCGAGATGGCCACCAGCTGGAACAACCACCACCCGACACGCCAGACTCCAAAACCTTTGTCCCATCTGCCCAAAGACCCCTGGTGCTTGAGTGGGGGCATAATGCACGTGTTGCAGGCCACCCGGGACGCCAACGTACCATGGAACTCATTGATCGTACATTCTGGTGGCCCACCATGAAAGATGATGTAAATGAATATGTATCTGCCTGCCCTGTCTGTCTCGCTAACAAGGTTGACAATCAACGCCCTCAAGGCCTCCTTCAACCCCTGCCTATAGCCCGGCGGCCATGGTCCCATGTTTCACTTGATTTCGTAACTGGGCTGCCCACCTCTAATGGCTTCAATACTGTGTTGGTGGTTGTTGATCGCTTTTCTAAGATGTCTCGCTTTGTCCCCCTACAGAAACTTCCAACTGCCCGGCAGACAGCTGACACTGTCATGAAGGAGATTGTCCGCTACTATGGACCGCCGGAGGAAATCCTCTCGGATAGAGGCCCACAATTTATTGCGCGGTTCTGGAAGTCTTTCTGGCAACTCATGGGGGTAACTATTCGCCTCACATCAGGTTACCACCCTCAGAGTAATGGTCAAACCGAGCGAGTCAATCAGGAATTAGAGAAATACCTCCGCTGCTACTGCTCTACTAATCCCACCACATGGGCCAGCCACTTAATGTGGGCAGAAATAGCGCATAATCAACTAACCTCCTCGTCCACTGGATTGTCTCCATTTGAAATTGTTACAGGTTACCCACCTGCTTTCCTCCCAGAGTCAACTACAGATGGTCCAGTGCCTTCTGCTAACGCCTCTGTTCAACGCCTCCATCGTCTATGGAAGAGAGCTCGCCAGAACCTCCAGAGGGCCTCCAAACAACACAAGCGCCAGGCTGACCGGAGAAGAAGGGTGGCAGTGGTCTACCGCCCAGGCGACAGAGTCTGGGTTTCCACAAAGGGCCTGCCAATACAAACAGAGTCCAGAAAACTCTCTCCGAGGTATGTTGGCCCATTCAGAATTTCACGGAGAGTGAACCCTGTGGCTTACCTGTTGAATATTCCTCGCTCAATGAGATGCAGCCCTGTCTTTCATGTTTCCCTGCTCCGCAAGGCTATTTTCTCTCCTCTGTCTCCAGTATCCCAGACGCCACCAGCTCCAAGGATGATTGATGGTGCTCCCTCATACACCGTCCGACGGCTTCTGGATGTCCGGCGTAGGGGGCGATCGTTGGAGTTTCTGGTGGACTGGCAGGGCTATGGACCTGACGAGCGTTCGTGGGTGGCCAAGAAGGACATCCTGGACAAGTCTCTCATCTCTGAGTTCTACGACACACGTCCTGATCTTCCTGGCCCGTCAGGTGCCGGGCCTCGTGGGGGGGCTCCTGTCACAATCCCACCGAACACATGCCCTCCTGAACAGCGGAGGGCGCACATGAGTCAACGAGTGACACGCTCAGCCCACAGGAAGTGACGGCCATCTTTAAATTGTCTTGAGAATTGTTTGTCACTGTTCATGCATGTGCTCATGTTTGCTGAAACCCCTGTGCCTTTGTCTTTGCTTTGGAACTGGACTGTGCTCTCTGGCCAATCTTAAAGACTCTTTCTGTGAAGCTGCCTCCTTGAACATCTCTCTTGGTCACGGTACTGTGTCTGCCCAACTCTTTGTGCTGTTGCTCTGCCATTATTGGAATTCATTGTCACGCTGCCTAATTTCTGTACTTGGATCTTGGACTGCCTAAATACTGATTACTGGACTGTGTTTATGAAGATTATTGATCATTGAAGACTTCCTAAGTTTTGTATTTACCAAGCTGTGATTTCATGCGTGACCTCCTGAGTTTTGTATTCTACCCAAGTCCTTTGTTGATGAATTGAAGATTTTTGTTGAAGTAAAGAACCTGAACCACATCTGCAACTGTGCTCTTATTTCCAGTCTGACAAGTATATTTAAAAGCTGAGCAGAGAGATCTCATCTCTTTCAGAATCAATCAGAGCCATAGAAGAGCAGATGGAAGCTGATGATGTCACTTTCCTGCAGGTAGGTTACACTCCGTCTTTAGACAATTAGATCATTATTGTGCCTTCGCCTGCCGGAAGGTACCTTGGGTTGTCTGACTGTGTGTGAGTCTGTACATCTGTCATATAATTATTTTTTTGTTTGTAATGAATTATACACACTTTTATGAAACTACTGCATTAGAATCAGTGCTTTGGCATTTTAAAACAGGTATACAATGAGATGTCCTGAATCATAAAATCTATAGTATCTTTTATTTCTGAACCTCCCATCAGATATTACCAGTAACCTTTTCACTCTTTGTTTGTCAATCAGTTACTGTGGTGAAAAAAGAAATCAAAAGATAGTGTCACAGACTGAGAATATTGAAGGATAATACATAATACACATACGTGTGCATGCATGGATCTATGTCATTGCTTGTCTGCATAAGTAGCCTACGTGGCGCGGTGTGTTGACAAGCATGGTATTGATGAATGCAATTCACAAAATTAATAAAATAGATCAATGCAAAACAAGGTGGTTTTAACAATATTCTATTTCTTTCCAGAACTACAAGAGCACAGTGAAAAGGTGAGTGATGTGCCTCCTGTCTCTCTCTTGTCTGTGGTTCTGAACCCAAACCCACACAGCAGCACTGACTCCTGAATGTTATTCCAGAGCCCAGTGTACACTGCAGAATACAGAGAAGCTTTCAGAAGCTCTAATCAATGTGGCAAAGCACCTGGGGAACTTGAAGTTCAGAGTCTGGGAGAAAATGCAGGAGATTGTTCAATTCAGTAAGTAGTACACACACACACACACACACCAGTGACGTGCAGTGAAGGGTATGGTAGGGTAGGCAGTAAATATAGAATATATATATATTTATATATATATATTAACGGTGGGTTCGGTCCTCCCCCAGAAAAAAATGTATTTCTTAGATGCAATTTCCTGCATTTTAACCAAATCTGGAGAGTCACTATCAGCTAAAAACTTTTACAAAAGACTAAAAACTTTGAACAAATAGTCCCCTTTCATGCAGATCTGAAATGTAACGTGTGTGTGTGTGTGTGTGTGTGTGTGTGTGTGTGTGTGTGTGTGTGTGTGTGTGTGTGTGTGTGTGTGTGTGTGTGTGTGTGTGTGTGTGTGAGAGAGGGGGGCCTTATGCCACAAGGTATGGTTTGAATAGGCAAATAGGCCTATTCACATAAACATGTTGATATGGTCTTTAATGTGCATTAGTAGGCCTATGTTTCTCTAAATACTGTAAATATAAAGTAGGCTATAAGATGCCATCAGTGCTTAACCACCACAGCTCTAATAACTAAATAAGTAAATAGGCTACACTATTTAGACATTTGGACATTGTCAGTAGACCTAAATCTGAAACAATAAGTGAAAACATAATTTCAATTTCTTGAAAAGGCCAGCTACACTTATTTGTTTTGCCAAATTGCCAAATTAGCTCCAGGACCCATACTTTGTACACCTTTAAGGACCTGTAGGCCTACATTTTACAATAATAATTTAGAAAGCTACAACATTTTGGGGGAAAAGCTTTAACTTTTGGCTTTAGCAGTTGATTTTGTTGCTCTTCTGTTTATTCTGTTGCAAATGCCAGGGTGTTTCACATGGATGGAGGGTGGCACAGTGTAGCCTACTTTTGAAGATAAAATGTCTAGTTCACCAACTGTGAATCACACCATAGCATGTGAGGGGGAAACGATTTACATTTAGCAATAAACCAACCTAGGTAACAGCTCCTGCTTCACTGCCGCGTTTTGTGCTGATAATCAAACACTCACAGACAAGAAGGAAAGTAGGCAAGGGGGCGGATTGCTTGCAAACATGACCCGTGCATTCAGACAGTATCGAGTAAACCAACGAAACCACTTCTGAGACTCATTCTTGTGCGTGATAGTATTCTCAAACACTTCAGCTACGGTTGTGCAAGGTGTTTCAAATTAAGTCAATTTGTGAGTGCGGAAGCACTCCGAGAAACCATCCCCAGTCAATCGTCCTGTTCCACGTTGATCTCGACTCGCACACCGCGCACTTCAAAAGAACGCAGCTGCACTTGCTAACAGGCTCCACACAACTCACGCATTGCGTAGTCATCATCATAATAAATTAGGGAAATGGAGTCATGTCGTACGCTCAAAAAACAATCTCGCGTCCATAACACACACACGGTCTTAATGTCCACCACCGCACAACCAATCTTCAATGTCAACACTGACAAACGGTGACAACAAAAGGCACCACGAAAAAACTTGAGCATGTTCATGTTAAAAGGCTACCCGCAGCATAATAATTAGATGAATCTTACCTTAAAGCAGAATCACAAGTAGGCTGTGTTTTTCATGCAAGCTAGTTCCATTAAAAGCCCGGGGTGGTTGACATGATGAAGACATTTTGTCCCAGTGCAAACTACTTGAAGCTGCTACCCATCTGATGTTGAATATTTCCACAATGCAGCGATTGCAAACGGCTCAGCTGTCTGTCACTTGAACCGTCTTTCTTGCTACTTCTCGGCATTTTTTAAAATAATAAAGACAAAAAGCCAAAGACTGCCATGTTTTCTTTCCGATACGGCTAGAGATTTGAACAAGCCTTGCCTTGCTAGTTGTTGCTATCATAGCTGCCTGTAGGGCAGAAATTGGCTACTACCTGAATTGTAACAATTTTTCATTTTGGGCGCTGTGATTGGCTCACATACTCCCGCCACAGAGTAAAGGCTCTGCTTTTAGTCCCATTGACAAGCTATGTGACAACTTAATACGCATGCGCAAACTTCTACATTGACAGCATTGAAGGCAGGGTAGGCAGAGGAAAAGCGAGCCTTACCGGGCTGCCTGGCTGCATTCGAAAGCTCTGCTTTCAGCCTGTCTCTGCTACCAGCCGGGACTGCGCGTTGCCACAGCAACCTGCCCAAGCCTGAGCGCTTTGCTTCGTGCGATTACTTAGGTTTTTGGATCGTTGTCCTGTGTATACTGTACTTTAAACAGCTCATAATTTATGCTGAATCAATGTTATTGTTGTGTAGGCCTATGTGAACTCTGAAGAATATTTTTTTAAACACGTGTTAGTTTTTATTTTTAAGACATTTATCCCAGGGTAGGCACTGCCTACCCTGCCTACCCTGACCGCACGTCTCTGACACACACACACACACACACACACACACACACACACACAAAGTTCTATGTCGTCCTGAACGTGCCTTTATTGTTCAGCTTCTGTGTGTTTTCTTCCTCTCTGCAGCTCCTGTTACTCTGGACCCCAACACTGCACACCCACGACTCATCCTGTCTGAGGATCTGACCAGTGTGAGGCTTGGTGATGAGGAACAGCAGCTGCCTGATAATCCAGAGAGATTTGATCTGTGTCGCTGTGTCCTGGGCTCTGAGGGCTTTAACTCAGGGACACACTGCTGGGATGTGGAGGTTGGGGACAACACATGGTGGGGTGTGGGTGTGATGGCAGAGTCTCTCCAGAGGAAGGGAGACTTCACATCCTTGAGTGGGCAGTGGTTTGTGTATTATTATGATGGTAAATATGAAACGCATGCCTCAGACCCCACTCTTCTCAGAGTGAAGCAGAAACTCCAGAGGATCAGAGTGCAGCTGGACTGGGACAGAGGAAAGCTGTCATTCTCTGACCCCGATAATAACACTCATTTACACACCTTCACACACACTTTCACTGAGAGAGTGTTTCCCTATTTGAATGCTGATCGTCATGCCCGTCCTCTGAGGATGCTACCAGTGAAGACCTCTATAAAAGTAGAGCAGCACAAATAGACAAATTGAGCTGTGTGTGTGTGTGTGTGTGTGTGTGTGCATTCGTACATGCGTGCATGCGGGCGTGGGTGCGTGCGTGTGTGCATTCATATGGCATGCATGTGTGCACCTTTCCTTGCATATGTGTGTGTGCGCGTGTATTGATGCAAGACCAGTGCTGTGCTATTGTCATATTGTACTGTATGTTAGAGTCCTTTTTATTTGTCCATAATGCCATACCAGTCAAGACCACCAATCCATCCAGGGTCAGGAATTAGTGAGGCCTTACAGGCCAAATTAACATTTTGTGATGGCATGAATTTATTTGACTTTGTGTTAAAACTGTGTCTTCATTACACTTTGTCTTTAATTTCTCTTTCTAATGGTGTGTATAATAGTGGTAGAGTGGTGTGTGTGTGTGTGTGTGTGTGTGTGTGTGTGTGTGTGTGTGTGTGTGTGTGTGTGTGTGTCCTCTGGGAGCATGTACTGTCTACAACCTGCTGCTCTCCTCATTGAGTTGTGAAGAACTGACACTACACATTAATATTAGTCTAAACAGTACTAGTGTTCCCCCTCATTGTATTAAAAGGTTTGGGTATGCCTTTGGGAAAATCATTACATCAGTTTTTCTTTTGTTGATCTTCATATTCACATAAGAAATTTGTTAACAGTGCTATTAATAAAACCTACTATTTGCTTCCAAACTCTTGCTATTGTCATTCTGTATTTCCTTGAAACGTGCAACTGGAGGCCAATTCACTCAACCAAAAAAAAATCTTCAGTACGGGTCTCTGCATACATTTGATACATTCATTCATTTTCGGTTTTAGAGAGGCATTTTTTTGAAAAGGTGTGTTGAATCTGTGCAGATTGAGAAAGCATCGATAGTTTGAAATAGTTGCAAAAATGTTTTACAGTGTTCATTATATTTTTTTAAATAAAAATAAAGCCTAATGGAAATCCCATGTTTGAAGGCAAAATAGGTTTTGCTTGTGACCTAGGGATGCAAGGCAAAGTTTTACTCAATATCTCACCAAAGTACAATTCAAAGGACATTTTCTCATTTGCAATAGGGATGTTGAATGGGTAAAGTCCCCAAAAAGTTCTGCCTATGTTGACTATGAGGAAACTTTATCGTTTTCCTCATGGCAGTGGGGCATCAGTGAAGCATGAGGACGCGAGCAAGAGGAGAGAGCGGGAGGTCTGATAATGACCCCTTGTTGGGTGTGTCCTGACTCCTGCCTGCAAATAAAGTCAGTACCGCATGTATCCAGCAGATGGCAGCAGCAGAGCAAGGACTAGAGTAGAGTAGAGTAGAGTAGAGTAGAGTATAATGTATTACACGCACGTAAGCTGAGACACACACATGCAGAGGCACACAGGCCTGCACACCCATATGGCACATTCAAAGAAACATAATATTAGACACAGTCACATGCTGAAACCCTGACACACACATAGAGACCATTCAGTTCAGTGTTCAGTTCAGTGTTCAGCTCATGTGTGTTACTGTCATTCACATCACAATTCCACACCACTCATACTGCCCACACCAGTCAGAACTAAAGTTCTTACCTACCACCTACGGTCATACCAGGCTCTGCACTGTTCTGTATGTGACTATTTGTTACCCAGATAAACCTGCTGACATCCACATTGTTGTCATGGTACGCAGAAAAAAAACAAGTATTGTTCAGTTCGCATCGCAAACAACTGCCCAGGTGAAAAACCCATATACTTAAAGTGTACTTTTTTTGACCGTAGTTAGTACAAAGTGTACTATTTTCGGCGATTTAAAGTGCGCTTCATTGCACTATTAGTGCTGAAGCCACTGTTGGGAAAGTTACTCAAAAACTGTAATGCACTACTTATTACAAGTTACTGTCATTTAAAAGTAATGCCTTACATTACAACATTACTTTTTTAAAAAGTAAGGCATTACACTACTTTTGCATTACTTTTAGTTACTTTAGCCAAAATGACTGGAAATAAGGATTTGGCAATCTACAGTGCAAATCTATGAGGTGGCATGACTTTCACCTGCCATCCACAAGTCGTTTTGGAAGCCTGCAGACTGAAAACCAAAATTTTCAGGAATTGCGTCTTACCCACATAGGCTACAATAAGGACTAAGAAAAATAAAAGTTTGGTTCCGGTTGGTTGTCAGGTTTTTTTTTTTTATTTCCAATTTTTTTTTCAATTTCTTTTTTTTTTATGTCCAACCCCCCAACCCCCCACATGCGCCAGATTTTTGTCATAGACGTTTTTGAACAATGCCAAGGACGATAGTGGAGTTGAGGCTTGATAAGTAGGCCTACAGCTGAAGCTACAATGAAATATAATAAGCATTAATGAGCCAAGAGGCCTATAATATTTTATTTCAAATGGATTTATTTCAATTTTAGTAATGTTTAGTTGAACAAAAGTGAGGGGGATGCAACGTAGGCTACTCATCCCCCCGTCGAACACCCTGCCGTGTCCCTGTCTCGTGCGAATGGGATGCATCCCCTCCTTTCCTGACTAATTTGGTGGTGCTATGGCACCTCTTCAAATCGTCAAATTGTTTGTAGGCTACTGTTTTTCGACGTGGAAAGCGGTTTGGGTTTCAAGTACAGTGTGCATTTAACTTTATATTTTCAATGGAGTCAAAGCAGTGGGCATATACCCATCTTGAAAACGAGCAAGCTGGATCTTGGATCGGTCATCCTTTGTCAGCCTGCCATTTCGAGAGACGAAGCGTGAAAGAGGAAGCAATGTTCTGCGTGAAACTTTAAAATCTCTGCACGGACGTAGGCTATCGTAGGCCATAGCTGATCTTGCGGTGATCCGCGAACACCGTATAAAGAAAAAAAAATACCCACACAAAATTTAGGTGAAAAAAATGCGTTGTAATGTGCAAGTTACTTGCATTGTAACGAGGACATATTACCGATTTTCCCCCCTGTAATCAGTTACATTACTGCGTTACTCAAAAATGTAATGCATTACAGTAATTAGTTACTTTTGTAACGAGTTACTCCCAACACTGGCTGAAGCACTACTAAAGCAGTACTTCAGCACACTTGCAGCACACTGAGGATGCTAAATTGGCACCGCTTTTGGACAACTTTAAGTGCACTACAAGCATACTTTTGAAAGTATGCTCCAAACACGCTTTTCATGCATTCGTATGGCATTAAGAGTGTGCTTGAGTACATTTCTATAACATTTTATTGTTACTAGAAGTACAATAAAAGTATATTAACTTCATGCTTCTTTGGACTACATTGGAACATTTTAAGTATGTAAAAAGTAGGCCTATATCATATTAAGTATTGTAAATATATAACATGTATGCTTGAAGTATATTTACAGTACACTCCCAAGTACATGAAATAATATAAATGTAATACTACAATCCATGCTGGTCCTCAAAGCTTGTACAGTACACACAGCCACATGTCACAGTAGTGATACAGTATGCATGCCCAGGGCTGTAGTCAAGTCCACCTTTGTAGAGTCCAAGACAAGTCCAAGACCAGTACTAGTCAAGTCCGAGACAAGTCCGAGTCCAAAGAGGTTCGAGTCCGAGACAAGACCGAGTCCAAAAAGATTAGAGTCCAAGTCAAGTCCGAGTCACATGTTGGTCAGTGTTTAACAATGAAAAGATGAATGTCAATAGTGTGAACCTTAGAAGATAACCTATATGGCATGAATGTGAAGACAAACTGGTTTGTTATTGGATTTCAAGCTCCACTTTACAATCTATAATGGCCAGTGTTATAAACAAAACTTAATGACAGACCCGGCGAGTCCAAAAGCCTAATTTGGCAAGACCATTGTCCGAGTCCAAGACAAGTCCGAGTCCAAACAATACCGAGTTCGAGACAAGTCCAAGTCCATAAAAAAACGGACTTGAGACCGGACTCGGGCACTACAGCCCTGTGCATGCCTAGCACAACTGACATTTACAATCATTGCATTGTTACAGAGATTTCAGATACACATTTCACTTTATTTCAATCTTGTTCCACCTTCCTGCAGTTGATCACTTGAATTGATCACTAATGGTAACCTTTTATTCTTTGTTTGAACAACTAGTTCCAACTTACCTCCCACCATGATATCCTGGGAAGTGTGAGCCTATATATACCAGAACATATACATGACCATCATAATGACGGTGGGAACATGGTCATTTTTTGTGTACCACTTTAAAAATGTAAAACTCCTACAATAAACACAGAATATAACAATGAGTAATATTTTCATGCAAACCAAAAATATTCCTTCAAGATAAATGGCTTTCTGTTTGAGAAATCTAGCTCTAAGAAGTGCATTGCATGATGTGACATGCATGATGGTGCATGATGGGTAAATGCACTTTGTGTAAGCACACTTTGAAGATATTTGGGTGAAGTACAATCATGGTGCACTTAGAAAAAGTGTACTTGCAATATGTTAAAGCGATTTACTTCAAAGCGCACTATAGAAAATCACACTTCGAAGACATTTGGGTGAAGTGTAATCATATTGCATTGTAAAAAAGTACAATTGCAATATGTTATTAAAAAATACACTTTTAGTAAGTTCACTATTAGAACACTATTAGTATATTCCTCTAAATACACTTTAGCCAAACATCTTCGAAGTCCACTTGAAGTATGGTTCGCTAAGTGTACTTTCTTTGAGAGCAACTTAATTACATCTAATTTTAAGTACACTTTAAATAAGCATATTGTAAACATACTTTTTCTTAGCACAAAAAGCACGAGTGCACTTTTAACATGCTAAGTACACTTCAGTCATGCTTTTATTGTACTAAATTGAACCACTTTTTCACCTGGGTGTCCAGTCATGCACACTCAGACTTTCGGTTCGAGATGATGTGCAGGAACGGGCACGTCACGGTTCTATGTCGGCCTGAACGCCTTTATTGTTCGGCTTCTGTGTGTTTTCTTCCTCTCTGCAGCTCCTGTTACTCTGGACCCCAACACTGCACACCCACAACTCATCCTGTCTGAGGATCTGACCAGTGTGAGGCGTGGTGATGCGAAACAGCAGCTTCCTGATAACCCACAGAGATTTGATGAGTATTGCTGTCTCCTGGGCTCTGAGGGCTTTAACTCAGGGACACACTGCTGGGATGTGGAGGTTGGGGACAACACTTCATGGATTGTAGGTGTGATGGCAGAGTCTCTCCAGAGGAATGGAGACTTCACATCCTTGAGTGGGCGGTGGTATGCGTTTTATCATGATGGTAAATATGGAGTGTGTGCCCCACCACAGCCCTCCACTCTTCACATAGTGAAGAAGAAACTCCAGAGGATCAGAGTGCAGCTGGACTGGGACAAGGGAAAGCGGACTTTCTCTGACCCTGATAATAACACACATTTACACACCTTCACCCGCACTTTCACTGAGAGAGTGTTTCAATATTTTGGTACTGGTTGTAATTCCCGTCCTCTGAGGATGCTACCAGTGAAGAACTTGATAAGAGTAGAGCAGCACAGATAGAGCGGTGTGTGTGTGTGTGTGTGTGTGTGTGTGTGTGTGTGTGTGTGTGTGTGTGTGTGTGTGTGTGTGTGTGTGTGTGTGTGTGTGTGTGTGTGTGTGTGTGTGTGTGTGTGTGTGTGTGTGTGTGTGTGTTTGTGTGTGTGTGTGTGAGAGAGAGAGAGAGAGAGAGAGAGAGAGAGAGAGAGAGAGAGAGAGAGAGAGACAGAGAGAGAGAGAGAGAGAGAAAGAGAGCGAGAAAGAGAAAGAGAGCGAGAGAGAGAGAGAGAGAGAGAGAGAGAGAGAATGCACAGCACTAACAAATTATTTGCTGATGCAAGACTTGTGCTGATATGGTCTTCCTGTGTCATGTTACAGTCCTTGACCACCAATACAGGGTCAGACATTACTGAGACCTTATGACCATTTTTTAATGACTGGAATGTAGTTGGTTCATAAAGAAATGTTTTGTTAAAATAACACTTTTCATCTCATTAACACCTTTCTCTTGTCTACTGGTGTCTAGAATAGTAGTAGTACTATAGAGTAAAGGGTGTGTGTCCTCTGGGAGCATGTACTGGCCCAACCTGCTGCTCTCCTCATAGGGGTACAAGTCCAAATATTAGTCTAAACAGTGCTAGTCTTCCCCACATGGCATATAAACATTTGGGTACGTCTTTGGAGAAATCATTACATCATTTTATATTTCATTGAGCTTTTGAAGCAGCATCTCCATTTGGATATGAGAAACATGTTATAAATGAAACAGTGCCATTAATAAAGATTACTATTTGTATTCAAACAAGTCTCCCTGTTGTCATTTTGTCTTTCCTTGAGATCTGTGACTCGAGGACAATGTGACAATGTCACCCACATGTGCTACAAACTAACACAGTTTTCAGTATTATGAAGGTATTTTTGAAAAGGTGCGTTGAAGTAGTTCTAAAAAGGTGTAACAGCTGTCTGCAGATGTGGAGCTCAATGTTCAGGTTTGTTTTCATCCTTCTCACCCACATGTGCTCCACATCCCTCCAGTCCTTGGGTCTGTACTAAGGAGCTGGTTCAGGAGTAAATTAAGTTAAGTTAAGACGTAAATCATTTAATAGAAGAGCCTGGAGTCCTCTGGGTTCTAAAGACAATGAGGACTCCAGTCTCTTCTATTAGATGATTTACCTCTTAACTCAACCTTTTATTTTCAAAGATCTACTGTACTTTGTGACATTAGTGTGACAGTATTTTTCAACTGTGAATTTTAATTAATATCACATAATTATCTTTGAAACACTATTTTTTACAAAATGTCTATAGGTTTAATACCTTGTATATTATGTACTGTAGCTCAGTCATGTATTATTTCTTGTTGTGAAAATCCTCAGAAATGTGGAATGTCAAAATGGGGTCTTGTGACAACAAATGTTTGGAAACTTTAAGGAGATTGACAAAACCGTTAATCAGTTGCTTTGAAGGATTTGCTAATGTTACTGACCTACGTTAGCTTGGCTATCTCCTGCAGTGGAATACCAGACGGTACAGTGCCTGCTGCTTCTGCCTGTCTGAGTCCCTCCCTCTTCCCCTCTCCCTCTCCCTCCTTTGAGAATGAGGAAGTGAAGGCTGAGGTACAGAAGGCACTCGTAACACTTGAACAGGTGTGTGACACTTTTTACTTAAATAGTAATAGTAATAGTAATAATACATGTTTTCCTTTCGTTTAATGGCTTGCAGAATGAATGGAGGATGTTTTCATTAATGCATTGACAGTTAAAACTTTGAGATTGGTTGCTATTCCACCAAATCAAAAGTGAAAGTAAACGGGCTGCAACAGGTGTCGAGAGCTGGTGTATCCAGAGAATGTCCCTATTGCAGGAGGAAATGCTCAAAAGATTTTTTTCCACCCAACATGGCGTTAAGGAACCTGTGTGAGACCTTCCTACAGGAGAGGAGTCAGAGAGCTTCAGCAGGGTCTGAGGTGCTCTGCAGTCTGCACAGTGAGAAACTCAAGGCCTTCTGTCTAGATGATAAAGAAACTGTGTGCTGGGTTTGTCGAGACTCAAAGAAACATAAAAATCACAACTTCATTCCCATAGATGAAGCAGCACCTGTACGCAAGGTGATAAATTATTCATATTACATGGTGTTGTAACTTAATCCCTGTAATCATTTAGCAAATGTCATTTTGACATTATGTTGTGACCTTTATAGTGTTAATCCCTTTCAGGATGAGCTCAAGATCAAACTGCATCCCTTAAAGGAGAAGCTGAAGACATTTGAAGACGTTAAACTCCTCTGTGATCAAACAACAGCTCACATTAAGGTGAGACATGGATCAGTACAGGAAGAAATGTCATGTTGATTTGAGGGTTTACAGATAAAATGTAACTGAATAATTGTCATCACATTTCCGTTATGTGTCTTGTCTTATACAGTATGTGTCTAATTTGTTTGTTTGTAGACTCAAGTTCATAACACTGAGAAGCAGATCAAGGAGGAGTTTGAGAAGCTTCACCAGTTCCTACGAGATGAAGAAGCAGACAGGATATCTGCACTGAGGGAGGAAGAGGAGCAGAAGAGTCAGATGATGAAGGATAAGATTGAAAAGCTAAGCAGAGAGATCTCATCTCTTTCAGAATCAATCAGAGCCATAGAGGAGCAGATGGAAGCTGATGATGTCACGTTCCTGCAGGTAGGTCACTATCTGTCTTTATGCAGAAAGTACACTGGGTTGTCAGGCTGTGCGTGAGTGCAGGGTTTTTTGTTTGTAATGAATCACACACACTTGTATGAAACTATTGCATTAAATCAATGTTTTGGTATTTTAAATCAGGTATGAGATTTGCTGAATCAAATCATACAGTAGTAGGCTATGTTTTCTTTCTGAACCTCCCAACAGATTCTATCTTCCTTTTCACTCTTTGTTTGTCCATCAGTTACTGTGGTGAACAGAGCTGTTAGTAAAAAGAAAATAGCTTCACAGATACCTTCACAGATAGCTTCACAGACTTCGAATATTACAGGGTAATGCATACCGGTAATATGTGTTTATGCGTGTAAATCAAAAGATAGCTTCACAGACTGAGAACATAACAGGATAATACATAATACACATATACATACTGTATGTGTGTATGTGTGTATCTTTGTCAGGCACAGAGTGTTGAAAAGCATGGTATTGATGACTGCAGGGATTAAAGCAAAAAAAAGTAATCTGACTGAACTTTTTTACTGGTTAGGCACCCGATCGAGTATCACTCCGTAACCCTACGAAAACCAATGTAGCCAGGCTCTGCCCTCATGACGAAACATACATGCAAGGAATGGTGCCAGAGCCAGCGGCATAGGCAGACGGGGCAGTCGCCTAGAGCAGAATAGGCCTATGTCTTGAGGGCGCCAGTAATACCAAAAAGTGCCACAAAATCAGAACTTCAACCAACATAAATCTTTACACTTCACATGAACAATGAATATTCATTATACACTCAGTAGACCTATATAGACTCAGTATGAGTGTACCTCTAGGTACTAGATCAGATGTGCTCAATCAGATGTAGGCCTACAATGCTATGTTTACAGATGCCAATTTCTAAATACAAAAAAAAGGAAAGAGGGCGGGCAGGCCTAGGCCGCTCACCAGATTGACTAGAACTGGCCGAGAATGGAGGGATAATGGATACTGTATCAGACTGCAAAGATTGAACTGAAATTTGGGGCAGGTTTTGGTTATTTCCTCTTATTTCTACCCATTGTTTATGAATTGTTCACAACATCATGCAGAATGGATTCACAATGAATGCTGCTTCAAAATGGTAGCTGATCTCACAGAATTATTGACTTAGAATTGCAATGTGTTGATACAGTGAGTGATCCCATTGTGGGTTTTTTTTTTGTAGTAGTAGTAGGCTATATTTTGTCTTTCACATTAGAATGGGCAAACACTGTTCTGGTGAAAGCACTGGTGCGCATTGCTTGCAGTTGTATTTCTGACATTTAAAAAGCCCTGATCATAGCAATCAGAGGGAGAAAACTAGCTTTAATTATTTGTATGTTTTTCACCCTTCGGCCTTTTTCAGTATTCATCCTGTTACAAATAACTTGTTGACGTTTACAAACAGTAAAGTGCTGTATGTCTACCTCTGTGTTCTACCGTTTTGAAAACTACTGGCTACTTTTTTGCTTCTCGATGTGCGGTGCCAAGCACACGCTTAACATTGACTTAAAAAACGTCCCCGATTCTTCCTATGCGCACGTGTTCTACAAGCTGACAGGACGCAGCAGACACGACAGTCACAGACATACGTCTATCGTTTACAAAAGTAACACACTTTCCCAAGCTTATCGCGCAGCTTTCCACTCGAATCAAGGCAAATAACCCACCCATCAGTCCTGAGTGCGCAGTGCGCAAATAGGCTAACTGAACTCACGAAACGCATAGTCCGAGAAGATGGGCACAGACGTTGAGCCACTCAAAAACAAGCGCACACACAACTGTTGCTGCTGCACACTATTCCAGTTAGCAGAAATAGCGTCACACAGTAACCAGCCTGGAAAGTGAAACAAACGTCGAAACGGCATTTATCGACCATGAGTCCACCCATCAGAACACTGCTTCCCAGAACAAGACGTGGCATAAATTGGCTCTGCCAGGGATAGCCTATCCTTGACCCAAATGCAACCCATTTTTTTACTTATTTCTTGAATATATATATCGGCAACAACAAAGTTAATCTGCTGAGTACAGATGAGACTGTGAATTATCCGTTGTCAAAAAGACAACTAGCTCTACACGCAGCCAGTCAAACTCGCTAAATTTTGAGGATGAAACGCATGGTAGGCTATCCTAGTTAGCTGCCATAGTCGTCCCATTGGGGCTATGAATAATGCTAGTAAGAGTCACAATGCTTAAAAGGCAAACCCTTCATGAAAAGGACATCATACGCAGTCGAAGTAAACTATTCATTTTTTTTTTCTAAATATCTGCCACGGCAGGTGCAATGATATGGAAACGTCACTGCACTTTATACATTGTATTACAATTATTTTCTTTTCTGCCATCAGCAACAATTTTGGCTATTTATTTTTTTTAATCTCTCGCGTTGCGCTGCCACAGAATTGTTGACCGCTCGTGTACTTTTTTTTGGAACACGGAAGAACAGGGGATGACCCAAAACTAGGCTACTGATGAGTGAATGTTGTATCACATACATCCGTAGGCCTACACCAAACACACCTCTCGTCCCCTTCTCATGACCAGGAGTGCTCTCGATTTGAGTTCAGTTGGAAAGTAAAAATTGTAAATTAATTGACATAAATTATACGGACGGAAATCCGTCCAAACGAAAATCCAGTTGACGGAATTCCGTCGTAGCGACGGAAAACTTTAATCCCTGTAANTGTTATTCACAAAATGAACAAAATGAATAAACACAAAACAAGGTGGTTTTAACAATATTCTGTTTCTTTCCAGAACTACAAGAGCACAGTGAAAAGGTGAGTGATGTGCCTCCTGTCTCTCTCTTGTCTGTGATTCTGAACCCAAACCCACACAGCAGCACTGACTCCTGAATGTTATTCCAGAGCCCAGTGCACACTGCAGAATCCAGAGAAGCTTTCAGGAGCTCTGATCAATGTGGCAAAGCACTTGGGCAACTTGAAGTTCAGAGTCTGGGAGAAAATGCAGGAGATTGTTCAATTCAGTAAGTACACACACACACACACACACACACACACACACACACACACACACACACACACACACACACACATGCACGCACATGCACACACAGAGACACAGACACACACACACACACACACACACACACACACACACACACACACACGGTCACACACACACACACACACACACACACACACACACACACACACACACACACACACACACACACACACACACACACACACACACACACACACACACACACAAATATATAGTGTAAACCTACAAGCAAACATACAACTTGGTCAATCACATGCACACACATACACACCTCTGGACTCTCCTCTGCTCTCCTGTGAGACCACCTGACTCTACAGCACTTTCAGGAATACTACTGTTACATATGACTCTCTATACTACAATATCAGGAATATTACTGTTATATATGACTCTCTATACTACACTATCAGGAATATTACTGTTATATATGACTCTCTATACTACACTATCAGGAATACTACTCTTATATATGACGCTATACTACACTATCAGGAATACTACTGTTATGACTCTCTATACTACACTCTCAGGAATACTACTGTTATATATGACTCTCTCTACTATCAGGAATACTACTGTTATATGACTCTCTATACTACACTATCAGGAATACAACAGTTGACTCTCTGTACTACTGCACAATCTTCCCTCTGGACATTTATAATCTTTTAAAATCATTTCTGTACTACCACACACCACACTTTTAAGCCTGATTTATGCTTCAGACGCATAGCCTCTGCGTCCGTCAAATCTGTGGCTGAGCGCGACCATGCCCCCCACGCAGAGGCTCTGCACCTGAGCCAGTCACATTTCAAGAGCAAGAAAAAACTCTTGCACTGCTCAGATTGTTTGAGACAGCAGGCTATTTCATTCTGGGAGTAACATATGCACATGTCTTTGTGGCCCCTCAAAATATTCTTGTGCTAATTATCAATGTACACTATACAAATATAAAGGCATATAGGCCCTATTACTATAAATAAATATGATAACACTTTATTTTAGGGATACATCTATTAGCACTAATACATACAATATTAATGCCTGTGTAAGTAACTTGTAAGGCATGTACTAAGCAAAATAAGACAGTTGTTAAGCATGTATTCACAAATGTCTTGTTCATGCCCAATTAGGGATTTATTACTAATATAACGTTAGTAAGGACCAGTAAGCCTATATTTCTATTTAGTAGTAAGTAGTAAGTGGCAGAATACAATGTGTATAAGCTCCCGACACACTGTGTGAACAAACCCTGAACAGTGTGAAAACAGATGCGGAATAAGGGTCCCTATTCTAAAGTGATGCATTGCTCACCCCAGATGGCTTAGGGCCCCCACACTACCAAAGTCCCCCCTCGTTACCTAGGGCCCCCTCACCACCCAGGCCCGCACTACCTAGCGCCCCCATATCAGCAAAGTGTAAGGGTATATTAAATAATTCTTAAACCTTCCGTTAAGACATCCAGTTTTCTCTTGTTCAAGCTAATGAAGGTAAGGTAACAGGAGCTTTTATATAGTGTGACGGAGGTCATCTTGCACCTGTTCACCCCCCTCGGGGATCGAACCTGCATCCTCGTCAACTACAACGGTCTGGCAATGGGAGACACAGTACGATACTGCTGGGCCAAGAGACTAGTCTCTCGGCCCAACGGCACGAGACTGTATGAAGCTATCGGAGGGAGGTTTACCAACGTTCCACGCCAACTCTGTGCTAGTTAGCCTCCGTTACACTCTCCCCCTTAAACCTCACTCCCATCCGGGTCACGGCACCAGGTCATCTTGCACCTGTTCAACCCCCTCAGGGATAGAACCTGCATACTCGTCAACTACAACGGTCCAGCAATGGGAGACACAGTACGATACCGCTGGGCCAAGAGACTAGTCTCTCGGCCCAATGGCACGAGACTCTATGAAGCTATCGGAGGGAGGTTTACTGACGTTCCGCGCCAACTCTGTGCTAGTTAGCGTCCGTTACACTAGCAAGGATTGAACGTACACTTGTCAACGGCGGTGGGTTGGTGAGATCTAATTTTTTTCATGTACCACTGAGTTTTAATTGTAAAAACCCCCAAAATAAATGCAGAACATTAGAATATTAGTTTTGAAGCGAAAATAAACTATTCTTTTGTGATAATTAAGTTAATGTTTGAGAACATTAGCTTCAAGAAGTGCAGTGCATGATGGGTACGCAATCTAGGCCAACAGACAACATACCCAGCTCTGAGCCTACCTACGTCCTTAGCTCCTCCCCTCACTCGTGCAATGTAGTTGCTATCCAAACAATTTGCCATGTACGTAACAACACAACTTTTATCATTGCGGCATTGGCCATGCATTGGATTTCTGACTAAGGGCGTACCCACCATGCACTGCACTTCTTGGAGCTAAGTTTCTCACACATTAACTTATTTATTACAAAGGAACAGCTTAGTTTCGCTTCCAAACTATTTCTCATTGTTATATTCTGCATTTATTGTACGGTTTTTACATTTAAAACTAATTGGTGTATGAAAAAATGACATCTCACCACCCCACCGTCATTGAGAAGTTTACGTCCAATCCTTGCTATATAACCCTTCCTATTACACATTTCTACACTGAGTGAAATGAGTGAGATCTACATCTCTCATTAGACTGACGCAGGTTCAGAACAGTTGTTACACGGGGCTGGGCAGAGTGGGGGCCCTAGGTAGTGCGGGGGGCCCTCAGCAATCTGGGCTGAGCAATGCATCACTTTAGAATAGGGACCCTTATTCCACATCTGTTTTCACACTGTTCAGGGTTTGTTCACACAGTTTACCAGGAGCTTATACACATTGTATTTTGGCCCTTACTGCTTACTCATAAATAGAAATCTAGGTCTACTAGGTCCTTACTAAGGTTATATTGGTAATAAATCCCTTATTGTGCATGAACAAGACATTTGCGAATAAATGTCTAACAACTGTCTGATTTTGCTTAGTACATGCCTTGCAAGTTACTTACACAGGCATTAATATTGTATGTATTAGTGCTAATAGATGTATCCCTAAAATAAAGTGTTACCATATGTATACATATATTATTTATTTATTTATTTATATTATTTATAATTATATATATATTATTATATATATAATATATATATAAATATTTGCATCTACTTCTCTCTTCTTTTCCTCAAGACCTCCTCTCTCTTTACAGGATAAAATTCTTCCTGTATTTCCTTGTTCTGTCTTTACTTTCCACCCCTATCCACATGCTACAATCTTAATAAAGTTGAAAAGTAAATGTAACGCCGCATTATGTAATAACGGTGCAATATGTAATAATGTAACAAATTATTACATAATGTGGTGACAATCGCCGCATTGTGTAATAATTTACGCATTTCGTAATACATTTCTTGAACGCATTTCGTAATAACTTTTTTCTCATCTTGTAATAAATTATTACAAAATGCGAAATTTATTACGGAATGCGGCCGCAACTTTTTTTTTTGATGGAAATGTAATAAGATGGTGCATTATGTAATAATCTATATGGATATGTTTTTTCTGCACTTGGATTCAGTAGGCGCAGCACACACACATAGTCTCAGTGACATGGTATAGTCACTGCCCTCTCTCTCTCTCATTCTTCTCAGTTCTCAAACTGCTCGAGAGTCGCGAATGATGCGGTTAAAACCGTTAAGAAATAATTTCACAACTTGTTGCGTGCAACGAGTCCAACGAATGTCTCGCACTTTCTGCTACATTACACCAATTTACAGCGACATTAAATAGGCCAGGTCTAAACACTTCACGAGGTGGTGAAAACTAAATTAAATATCTAAATTAAATATCTTGGATAGCCTATATAGACCTAGGCCTAACTAGATTTGTTGCAATACAGATTCATTTTCTAGAGCCAGAAGTGTTCCGCTGGACTGACAAAACCGAACACGATCAAGTTTGCAACTTCTTTCCCTCGTGCGCTGTCCGTCAGCACCACCTGTCATTAGACGTCCGATTAGCTTTCATTACGTGCTGAGGGAAAAACTCCCGCCATTAGGCCTATGTGCTGTTGCACTGTTGTGAGGGATATCACCAAATAATTTAGATAAAAGTCAGAACATTATTTTGGCAATGAAAGGCACACAGGTGGCTGGAAGCTCAAGCAGTCTTCAGTCTGTTCATTTAAGCTTTTGGGTGCTCTTGGATATCGGGGATCAGTTCATGTAGAGAGAAGAGTTCATCCAGGCACTCCAAAATAAGGTGCCCAAACGATAAGTTACATTAAAAAGCCTTTAATGGTACTGGGCTGGGGTTACATTAAAAAGCCGACATGTTTCGACCTCACCAGGTCTTCATCATTGAAAAGAAAGGCCTCCCTTAAATAGTGACATCACCACATGTGACCCATTACGCACTACACACATTTGCGCACACCATAGAAAACAAAGATTAAAAATAGCCTGGGGTAATAAGTGATGCCACAGAAAAAATGACCAGAAGTACAAATAAAAATCACAAAAAAACAAGTAAAATCAATATCCTCATTTAGACCAGTATAGCGCATGGCATCCAGTTGGTGTATCCAAAAAGTCTGCCTCTGATTAGGCCTAAGTCTTTTTAGCCTGTCCCCACCCCTCGGAAGAGGTTTGATATGCTCGACGCCCTGTATGCGCAGCAGAGAATCATTTTTACCATGGTATTCATATGTTTCGCCATGGGATAGTCAAAATTGCCCACTCTGATACCATATTTATGTTCTGCTAGCCTATCTCGCATGCGCCTTTTTGTGCGCCCGATATAAAAGAACCCTTCAGCGCGGCGAGGACAAGTTAGGCGGTATATGACAAATGTAGAATTGCAATTAATGAAATCTCTCTGTCCATATTCATTCGTGGTTTTAGTATCCACAAATGATTTGGCTTGTGTAACATTTGGACAGTGGGGGCAGTTCATACATCTATGAACTGTCGTAACAAAAAAAGGACGGGACTGCTGCTGGCGATGATGTTTGTTTTTGGTCAATAACGTGTTGCGTTGTAGGGAGCGCGCTTCACTGTATGCGTTTTGGGTGGCT
The DNA here is from genome assembly GCF_034702125.1 of Engraulis encrasicolus. Classification (NCBI taxonomy): domain Eukaryota; kingdom Metazoa; phylum Chordata; class Actinopteri; order Clupeiformes; family Engraulidae; genus Engraulis; species Engraulis encrasicolus. Next base: position 22,493,673 of record NC_085876.1, on the reverse strand, counting down.
TCCTTGGAATATTCATTAACTAATATTCACTTTCTGGATTTGACGATATATAAAGACGCGGAGGGACAGCTGCACACCACCTTATTCAGAAAGGCGACCTCTCGGAACACCATTCTGAGAGCGGATTCATTCCATCCCCCGCATCTCATTAGAAATATTCCACACGGCCAATTCCAGAGATTAGGCGTATCTGTGATTTCGAAAATGATTTTCACGAGCAGGCCGAGCTGATGGAGAAAAGATTCAGTGATAGAGCCTATCACCCTAAAGCCATCCAAAACGCATACAGTGAAGCGCGCTCCCTTCAACGCAACACGTTATTGACCAAAAAGAAACATCATCGCCACCAGCAGTCTCGTCCTTTTTTTGTTTACGACATATAGTACACAAGCGACGCGGATCAGGCAAATTATTAAGAACAATTGGTCCATTATTGAAAGTGATGCGCAACTACGTGAGGTGTTCCCAGAACCACCCATGGTGTCTTTAAAGAGTGCACCCAGCCTAGGAGATAAATTAATGCGCTCTCACCTACAGGTGAAAAAGAGAGAAACCTGGCTGCGTAAACCTATTGGCACCTATAGATGTATGAACTGCCCTCACTGCCCAAATGTTACACAAGCCAAATCTTTTGTGGATACTAAAACCACGAGAGAATACGGACAGAGAGATTTCATTAATTGCAATTCTACATTTGTCATATACCGCCTAACTTGTCCTTGCGCTGAAGGGTTGTTTTATATCGGACGCACAAAAAGGCGCATGCGAGATAGGCTAGCAGAACATAAATACCTGTATGCTATCAGAGTGGGCAATTTTGACTATCCCATGGCGAAACATTTCAATGAATATACCATGGTAAAAATGATTCTCTGCTGCGCATACAGGGCGTCGAGCATATCAAACCTCTTCCGAGGGGTGGGGACAGGCTAAAAAGACTTAATCAGAGGCAGACTTTTTGGATACACCAACTGGATGCCATGCGCTATCCTGGTCTAAATGAGGATATTGATTTTACTTGTTTTTTGTGATGCTTATTTGTACTTCTGGTCATTTTTTTCTGTGGCATCACTTATTACCCCAGGCTATTTTTAATCTTTGTTTTCTCTGGTGTGCGCAAATGTGTTTAGTGCGTAATGGGTCACATGTGGTGATGTCACTATTTAAGGGAGGCCTTTCTTTTCAATGGTGAACGTAGCCCTGATGAAGACCTGGTGAGGTCGAAACATGTCGGCTTTTTAATGTAACCCCAGCCCAGTACCATTAAAGGCTTTTTAATGTAACTTCCCGTTTGGACACCTTATTTTGGAGTGCCTGGATGAACTCTTCTCTCTACATGAACTGATCCCCGATATCCAAGAGCACCCAAAAACTTAAATGAACAGACTGAACAGATTGCCAAAATAATGTTCTGACTTTTATCTAAATTATTTGGTGATATCCCTCACAACAGTGCAACAGCACATGGGCCTAATGGCGAGAGTTTTTCCCTCAGCACGTAATGAAAGCTAATCGGACGTCTGATGACAGGTGGTGCTGACGGACAGCGCATGAGGGAAAGAAGTTGCAAACTTGATCGTGTTCGGTTTCGTCAGTCCAACGGAACACTTCTGGCTATAGAAAATGAATCTGTATTGCAACAAATCTAGTTAGGCCTAGGTCTATATACAGTGCCCTCCATAATTATTGGCACCCCTGGTTGAGATGTGTTTTTTAGCTTCCAATTATTTAATTTTTTTTTCTAAATAATATGGGACCTTAATGGAAAAAAAGAGAAAAATCCAACCTTCAATACAAGTGCATTTATTCAGTGGGGAAAAAATCCCACATAAAGAAATAATTATTTGACATCAAATAATGTGTGTCACAATTATTAGCACCCCTGGTGTTAATATTTTGTACAACCCCCTTTTGCCAACAAAACAGCACCTAATCTTCTCCTATAATGTTTCACAAGATGGGAAAAGACAGAAAGAGGGATCTTCAGCCATTCCTCTTTGCAGAATCTCTCTAAATCATCCAGAGACCTGGGGTCCTCTCCTCTGTACTCTCCTCTTCAGCTCACCCCACAGGTTCTCAATGGGGTTGAGGTCAGGGGACTGAGATGGCCATGGGAGGAGCTTGATTTTGTGTCTGGTGAACCATTTCTGTGTAGATTTTGCCATATGTTTAGGGTCATTGTCTTGCTGAAAGACCCAGTGACGACCCAGCTTCAGCTTTCGGGCAGAGGGCAACAGATTTTGATTTAAAATGTCCCTGGTATTTCAAAGCATTCATGATGCCATGCACCCTAACAAGGTTCCCAGGGCCTTTGGAAGCGAAACAGCCCCACAGCATCACTGACCCACCCCCATACTTCACAGTGGGTATGAGGTGCTTTTCAGCATGCGCATCTTTCGTGGTACGCCAGACCCACTTAGAGTGTTTGTTGCCAAAAAGCTCAAATCTTGGTCTCATCTGACCAAAAGCACACGGTCCCAGTTGAAGCCCCAATACCGTTTGGCGAACTCCAGACGCTTGCGTTTATGATTGTGAGTGAGGAAAGGTTTTCTCCGTGCATGCCTCCCAAACAGAGTTGGCGTGTAGACAGCGCCTGATGGTTGATTTGGAGACTTTGTGACCGCAGGATGCTACCAATTGTTGTAATTCTGTAACAGTGAGTTTGGAGATCTTTTAATTTCTCTTACCATCCTCCTCACTGTGCGTGGTGGCAAAATAAACTTGGGTCCTCGTCCAGGCTTGTTTACCACTGTTCCAGTTGTTTTGAACTTCTTAATTATTCCTCTCACAGTGGATATGGGCAGCTGCAGTTGAGTGGCAATCTTCTCCTGTGAAGGTCGACGCACATCTGCCTCACTTGTATGCTGTGTTCCTTTGTCTTTCCCATGTTTAAGAGTGGATAAGAGAAATGGCCTCGGTGTCACGTCATATTTATACCCCAGGGAAACAGGAAGTGATGAATTACTAATTAAATGTTCCTACATACTCTGGTAAACTTTGTAAACTACTGTAGAAATGACAGAAATGCTTCAATTATATTTATTTCCTGGGAATTGTTAAGGGTGCCAATAATTGTGGAACAGGTGATTTAATGAAAAAGAATTATTTTTTAGTCAGGGATTTTTTTATTTTCTTAAAATTCATTTGAGTTGAAGGCTACATTTTTCTACAATTTTCAGTGTGACAGTATTCTTCTGAATTTATTTTAAGGCTTTTAACACATCTCAACCAGGGGTGCCAATAATTATGGAGGGCACTGTAGGCTATTCAAGATATTTAATTTAGACAGAATCCTTTCAAGCCGTGCAGCATCAACGTGGTCATATAGCCTACTGTCTGCACTTGTTCCGTTGCCTGCTTCATAGCAGAGAAGGAATGGCTTGCTGTTGTTGAGGATTTGTAACGTGGATTATCGAAAACTGAAGACTTGATTTCTTTTATTGATACCTTTTTGTTTGGTATAATTACGGACAATGGCAAATAAACTGATTTTTGTGACGTTCGGACATTTTTGGAAGGAATATAATCGAATTAGTCCCGCCGCTTGGGTTATTGTTTTTCGCGTGCATGTGGATGAGCATAGGCTATTGAATTTGATTGCAGCCTAATAGGCCTACTGAACAGTGGACTGAAATTGAAAATATGACAAAGAGTGGCATTTTTCTCGGGTGCTATGACTTCTTGCTTTGCAAGAAGACAGTCTCCTCACTCCACGGGCAAAAAGCACCATGGTCAGACCCTGGCGCGCATGTAGGCAGACATGAAAGACTCACTACTCCACGGGCAAATATCGGGAAAAATTAAGCACCACCAGCATTTATAATGGTTGGTCTTTTCCTGGGATTTGATTCATGTTGTTTGGGGGAAAATATTAAAATAGCCTTTGTAACGTTAAGAATATTTCCAAAGAGCCAAGATGGGGCTTAAGATCAATATGGGTCAGGTTTGTCTCCGTGCGTACACACACACACACACACACACACACACACACACAACACCACACACACACACACACACACACACACACACCACACACACGCTTCTCTCTCTCTCTCTCTCTCCGCCTCTCTCTCTTCTCTCATCTCTCTCTCTCTCTCTCCGCCACAGACCCCGCAAGTGCAAGACAGTTTTCACCTCCTCGTGAAGTGTTTAGACCTGGCCTATTTAATGTCGCTGTAAATTGGTGTATGTAGCAGAAAGTGCGAGACATTCGTTGGACTGTTGCACGCAACAGTTGTGAAATTATTTCTTAACGGTTTTAACCGCATCATTCGCGACTCTCGAGCAGTTTGAGAACTGAGAAGAATGAGAGAGAGAGAGGGCAGTGACTATACCATGTCACTGAGACTATGTATGTGTGTTGCGCCTACTGAATCCAAGTGCAGAAAAAAACATATCCATATAGATTATTACATAATGCACCATCTTATTACATTTCCATCAAAAAAAAAAGTTGCGGCCGCATTCCGTAATAAATTTCGCATTTCGTAATAATTTATTACAAGATGAGAAAAACAAGCTTTTAGTTACCGAAATGCGTTTCAAGAAATGTATTATATGTTTTTGATATGCGTAAATTTATTACACAATGCGGCACGAATTGTCACCACACTTAATGTCATAATTTGTTACATTATTACATATTGCAGCCGTTATTACATAATTGCGGCGTTACAGGTAAATAATACACAAATACAAGAAAGCGCACGAAGCATTTTTTAAATTGTTAAAAAGAAGCATGTTTATCATGATATTCATTATTCATGTCTGGATATTGTGGAGTATATTGGTCTCTGAATAATACATATACATCCACTAACATGTTGTTAAAGCATGCAATTATATTGAAAACAATATCTGAATATTAAGCCATGAAAAATGAAAATGCAATATTATGTGTTGTATTTATGTATTAAAAGGATAGCTATTCTCAGTATGGTGTCGACAAAATTAGTAATATGGTGGTGACAGGTAAAACTGTCACAAACCTTATGATATTTTGTCACGCACATATGAGGTTTCCATTGCCCTTATTTTCATGGGATTAAGCAATCTGTATTCATGTTAGCCATGTAAAAAAAAAAACATGCGAGATGCAATATGACAAGATAGTTTTCAAGGTTATATTGACTGAAAAATAATCTACTGTCTTTATTTTTGTGTAAAATGTCTCACACCCAAAAGAACATTGCAACATGGAAACTGGAGCAGGCGGTGTCAGATAGAAACTTGATTTTTTTGGGACATTATAAAGAGCTAAAAAAACCTCAACATTTAAATAGCTTGTCAATGTCCTCTCTGACGGTGATATTGTTCTTCCTGAAGAATGAGGGACCCCTCACTTGGCAACGGTTGGTCCGCAAAAACACTTTTCCAGTTCAAAAATTGAAAATAAGGTTGTTCACACCATATGATATTCAATTTGGGACCAAAATGTTTTCAGTTAAGGGTGGCTTTCAAATTTCTAGAATTCCAAATCTTCACTAAATTAGGTCAACAATGGATGTCCTTAGCTATAATTACATGCACTAGATACAATAGAAAAGGCGAGTAACATTTATCCCATTTGTTATTTATTCAATCTTTGGGACATGGATGGGAACCCGTCCACACCAATATGAGCTTTTTCTACTTTGGCTTTAAAGGGACACTGTGCGGAAAATGGGTTTCAAACAAAGGTACTGCATACTAGCTGCTCAATTTTGAAACTGGGGTTGGACTATCGCCAAAATTTGATATTTACATGAAAGTACTAAGTAATAAACCAAGATAGTTTCTAGTATGGTCAAGGTAGAGTCATTTTTGTGTTACATATAATGGCTATTTTTTTGGGAAATTCAACATGGTGTGGACCATGGAGAAATACCCCCCTTTTCATGTATGACAAGTGCAAATTTTCCAGTCCTATAGCCTGATACTTTGAATTTGAATCGTAGTGGGTGGTAAGTATTCATGAGTACATAAGGGAGCGCGGGACAAACATTAGTTTAATGGGACAGCCGCAGAATTCTGGAAAATAAACTAACTAACAAGCTCACACCCCAGTGTCCCTTTTAAATTGTGAATATAATTGACGGTAAGATTATATGTTCAAGTATTTATGATGAAGCATGTATACAACTGCACATTGCTGAACAACATCAACCACAAGTTTTTAGCGCACTTTATGTAAAAAAAACGTACATAACTTTGACAAAAGGGGAAACATGCGGCTGTGGAAAAAGGCCATCGTAGCATGGTCAACAGGATGCCTTTACAAGTTTCTTATACCTAGGCACAGTTGTAGTGGATAATCTTAGTTGAGCTAATGTATGTATCCCTAGGGAAATAAGTGCGTGTTTACCACACAAAAAATATACAGGCACCCAATACCTTGTACATTACACCACACACGCAACACACCACACAACACATAACACACACACCCACACACACACACACCAACACACACCACACAAAGACACACACAACACACACACACAACACACACCCACAACACACACACGGGCACACCACACACTGACACACACACACTCAATACACACACAAACCACCACCTAAACAACACCACACACACCCACAACACCACACACACACACACACACACACCACACATAGTAGGGCTCTGATACTGTATGTGCCCATTTGTTACCCAGATAATAAACTGCTGACATCACCACTTGTCGTCATGGTACACAGAGGAAAAGTATTGTTCAGTTTAGCATCTCATGTGTCGTTTCTGGAAGTGCCTTTCTGTTCAGTTTCAGGCGACTTTGTGGGTCGTTTTCTTCCTCTCTGCAGTCCTGTTACTCTGGACCCCAACCACTGCCACCCAGAACTTGATTCTGTCTGAGGATCTGATCAGTGTCAGCGTGGTGATGTGAAACAGCAGACGGCTTACTGGTAACCAGAGAGAATATGATTCAGCGTTCGCTGTGTCTACCTGGGCTCTGAGGGCTTTAAGTCAGGGGACACACTGCGGGTATGTGTGAGGGTTGGGGACAACACATGGTGGACGGTGGGTGTGGTGGCCGAGTCTCTCAATAGAAAGGGAGGATCTTCACATCATTGAAGTGGGCGTTGGTGGTGTGTGTAGTTATTATGGATGGCAAATATGGTAGTACGTGCCTCACCGAGCCCTGCACTGTCCTCGCACAGTGAAAACAGAAACTCCAGAGGATCAGTGTCCAGCTGGACTGGGACAGAGGAAAGCTGTCAGTTCTCTGACCCCGCTAATAACACCATGTACACACCTTCACACACCCTCTTTCAATGAGAGAGTGTTTCCTATTTGACATACTGGTGTAATGCCTCCTGGCCTCTGAGGGACTGCTACCCAGTGAAACCTCTATAAAAGTGAGCAGCACAAATAGACACTATGTGCTGTGTGTGTGTATGTGTGGGTGTGCGAGTTGCGGTGCGTGTGGTGGTGTTTGCTGTGTGTCGTGTGCGTGTGCGTGTGTGTTGTGTGTTAGACATGCGGGGCGTGGGTCATGTGGGCTGTGGTTGGCATTCATATGCCATGCAGGTGCACCTTTTCTTGCCTATGTGTGCTGTGCGTGTGTATTCGATGCAAAGAACCTGTGCTGTGCTATTGTCATATTTGTCTGAATGTTAGATCCTTTTTATTTCCTCAAGGCCATACCAGTCAAGACCACCAATCCATCAGGGTCAGGAATTAGCTGAGGCCTACGGGTCAAAATTTAAATTTTGTGATGGCATGAATTTATTGGACTTTGTGTGAAAAAACTGTGTCTAAAATTACACTTTGTCTTTAATTTCTTCTTTCTAATGGTCTTTGGGTATTACTAATGGTTTTCCTGTTGGTGTGTGTAGTGTAAATAATTAATAATGAAAAAATAATATATAATAAAAAAAATTTAAATTTAATTAATTAATTAATTAGTAATTAATAAACATACTATTTGCTTTCAAACTCTTGCTCTTGTCATTCTGTATTTCCTTGAAACGTGCAACTTGAGCGACCATTAACTCAACAACAGCCCAAAAAAATCAGCACGGGTCTCTGCATTAAACTTGATACATGCATTCATGTCGTTTTTAGTGAGGCTTTTCTTGAAAAGCGATGTGTGGAATGTGTTGCAGATGAATCGATCGTTTGAAAATAGTTGCAAAAATGTCTAACCAGTGTTCATTATAGTTTTAAAAAAAACATAAAGCCTGATGGAAATCCCGTTTGAAGGCCAAAACTATGTGTAGCACTTGGCTAGGGATGCAAGGCAAAGTTTTAATCAATATCTCACCAAGCACAATTCAACGGCACATTTTCAACATTTGCAATCGGGATGTTGACTGGGTTATTGAAAAAGCCCCAAAAAGTTCTGTTCTGCTGACTGTGAGGAAACTTTAGTGTTTTCCCCATGGAGGTGGAGGCATTCAGTGAAGCCATGGGGACGCGAGGAAGAGGGAGAGGGCGGGGAGGTCCTGAGAATGAACCCTTGGTTGGGTGAGCTGTATGTGTCCTGACTCCTACCTGCAAATAAAAGTCAGTTTAACTGCCGTATCCAGCAGAGGGCCGCAGCAGAGCAAGGACTAGAGTAGAGTAGAGTAGGGTTTAATTTATTCACGCACGTAAGCTGAGACACCAAAACCATGCAGAGGCACACAGGCCTGCAACACCCATATGGCACATTCAAAGACAAAACATAATATTAGACACAGTCCCGTGCTTCTGAACCACTCGATCACAGAAAACGAGACCTTTCAGTTCAGTGTTCAGTTCAGTGTTCAGCTCATGTGTGGTACGTCATTCACATCCCAATTCCACACCACTCATACGCCACAACAGTCAGGACTAAAGTTCTTACCTACTAACCACCTACTACCAGGCTCTGAACTATTCTGTATGTGACTATTTGTTACCCAGAATAAACACCTGCTGACGTCCACATTGTTGTCATGGTACGCAGAGAAAAAAACCAAGTCTTGTTCAGTTACTGTAGCATCGCAAACAAAATTGTCCAGTCATGCCCGCTCAGACTTGTCGGTTCGAGGATATATGCAGGAAACCGGGCACCGTTTCACAGTTCTATGTCGGCCTGAAGTGCCTGTTATTGTTCGGCTTCTGCTGTGTTGTGTTTTCTTCCTCTCTGCAGCTCCTGGTACTCTGGACAGCCAACACTACACACCCACACTCATCCTGTTTCTGAGATATAAAGTATTGCGTGTCTTCTGGACTCTGAGGCTTTAACTCAGGGACACACTGCTGGGATGTGGAGAGTTTGGGGACACACTTCATGGATTGTAGTGTGTATGGCAGAGTCTCTCCGTAGACCCCACAGCACGAGCACTGCACCTCCTTGAGTGGGCTGTGATATGAGTTTTATCATGATGGTACAACTATGGAGTGTGCCCCACCAAGCCCTCCCCTCTTCAACATAGTGAAGAAGAAACTCCAGAGGATTCAGAGGCAGTCAGCTGGACTGGGACAAGGGAAAGCGGACATTCTTCTGACCCTTATAATAACACACATTTACACACCTTCACCCACACTTCACTGAGAGTCCTCCACAGTGAAACAGAAACTCCAGAGGATCAGAGTGCAGAGGACTGGGACCAGAGGAAAGCTGTCATTCTATGACTCCGATAAATAACACACAATTACAAGCTTCACACCACCACTTTCACTGAGAGAGTTGTTCCCTTTTTTAATAGTGCGTTGTAAGGCCATTCCTCTGAGGATGCTACCAGTGAAAGAACTTGATAAGATTAGAGCAGCACAGATAGAGCGGTTTTTGTGTGGTGTGTGTGTGTGTGTGTGTGTGAGAGAGAGAGAGAGAGACCCGGAGAGAGAGAGAGAGAGAGGAGACGAGAGGAGACGAGAGACGAGTGCGAGAGAGGATGGAAGGAGAGAGAGAGCGAGAGAGAGAGAATGCAATGCATGAACACATTATTTGCTTATGTAAAGACGTTGTGATGTTGACATGGTCTTCCTGTGTCATGTTACAGTCCTTGACCCACCAATACAGGGTCAGACATTACCGAGACCTTAGCGGCCAAATTATTGACCATTATTTACTTGGACTGGACTGTAGTTGCGTATCCTAAAGAAAATTTTTTTAAAATTACACCTTTTCATTACTGATTGCATCTTTCTCCTGTCTAATGGTGTATAGACAGTAGTAGTAGAGTAAAGGGTGTGTGTCCTCTGGGAGCATGTCCTGGCCCAAACCTGCTGCTCTCCTCATATGAGGTACAAGTCGCAAATATTAGTCCAATCAGTGCTAGTCTTCCCCCACCTGGCATATAAACATTTGGGTACGCCCTTTGGGGAAATCATTACAGTATTTTATATTTCATTGAGCTTTTGAAGCAGCAATCTCCATTTGATATGAGCAACATGTTTAACAATTTGAGGACGTGCCATTAATGAAGATTACTATTTTGCATTCAAACAAGTCTCTCTGTTGGTCATTTTGTCTTTCCTTCAGGGGATGTGTTGACTCAAGGACCAATTCACCTCGACCAATCAGCTGTCAGCAGATGTGAAGCTCATCCGGCATGAGGGGTTTGTTTTCATCCTCCGAACCCACATGTGCTCCAAAACTAACACGGTTTTCGGTTTTATTATGCAGGTATTTTGAAAAGGTGTGTTGGAATAGTTCTAAAAGAGGTGTAACAGCTTGTTGCAGATGTGGCAGATTCAATGTTCAGGTTTGTTTTTTCAGTCCTTCCCACCAACATGTGCTTCACATCCTCTCAGCCCTTGAGCAGATCCTAAGAGGATGGCCTTCAGCAGAAAAAATCAGGTTGATAGTTAAGAGGAAAAGCAATCTCAAATGAGATGAACCTGGAGTCTCTTGGGTTCTAAAGACCAATGAGGGACCTCCAGGCTCCTCTATAGATGATTTACCACTTAAACTTAACCTGGTTACTCCCCTGAACCAGCTTCTTAGTACGAGCCCCTCTTGGTTTCCCAGGTGTAGGCGGCGTCTCCTCACAGTGGGAATGAGGGTCGCATCCCCCCCCACAGCAAGGTGACATTATGATGTTCCTTATCGCAAGTCTTCTACTTTTTACAATATAACTACTAGTTGACATTCAGAAGACAACTGTAAAATTAATTGCTTTGAATGTTTTGTTAATGTTAGGTCTGAACCTAACCTGCCTACTGACCTATCTCCAGCAGTGGAATACCAGACGGTACACAGTGCCTGCTGCTTCGTGCCTGTCTGAGTCCCTCCTCTTCCCCTCCCTCTCCCTCCTTTGGGGAAAGAGGAAGTGAAACTAGGTCGAGGGCCTATTCCCCCGTAAACTTGAAAAGGGGGAAAAAGGGGGGAAAACCCCCCAAAAAATTTTAAAAAAGGCCCCCCAAAAGGGAAAAGTAAAAGGGGGGTTGGGGGGGAAAAACCCCCCAAAAGGGGGGGTTTTTTTTTTTTTGGGGGGGTTTTAAAAAGGGGGGTTTCCCCAAAAAAAAAGGGGGAAAAAGAGAAAAAGTTTGGGGGAAAAAGGGGAACAATGCCGGGGCCCGGTTTAAGAGGAAAAGGGGGGGGGGGATTTCCCCCCCCCTTTCGGGATGGGAGTAAGGAGGGGGAAACCCCCCCCAAAAACCAAAAGGGGGGGTTTTTTTAAAAAGTGGTTCTTTGTTTGGGGGAAAAAAAAGGGAAGGGAGGGGGAAAAAAAAATGGTTTTGGGAAAAAAAAAAGGGGGGGGGAAATTTTGGGGGCGGGTTTTTTTAAAAAAGGGGGGGGAAAGAGGGGGGGGAAAATTTTGGGGGGAAAAAAAAAAAAAGGGGGGAAGGGGGGAAAAAAAAGGGGAAGGGGGGGGGGAAATCCCCCGGGGGGGAGCCCCGGGGAAGGGAAAGAGAAGGGGGGGGGGGGGGGCCCCCCCCGGGCCCCCGGGGAAAGGAGGGGGAAAGGGGGAGGGGGAAATTTGACAAAGGGGGGAAAAGGGGAAAAAAAGGGGGGAATTTTTTTAAACGGGGGAGGAAGGATTTTAAAAAAGGGAAAGGGGGGAAAAAGGGGGGGGGGGGGGGGGGAAAAAAGGGGGAAGGGGGAGGGGGAGAGGGGGGAAAGGGGGGGAAAAAGGGGGGGGGGAGGGGGGAAGAAAAAAAATTTGGGGGGGGAAAAAGAAGGGAAAATTTTGGGGAAAGAGGGGGGGGGGGAAAAAAAAGAGGCGGGGGTGAGGGAGGAGGGGAGGAAGGGGAGAGGGGGGGGGGAAAAGGAGGAGAGAGAATCCCAAATTTAAATTTTTGGGGGCCTGGTTCCCTTTCGGGGAAAAGGATTCCCTTGTTTTTTTTTATTTTATAGGAGAAAAGGCACAAAGTTCGAAGAAGATCTTACTTGTTTGCGTGCACAAAGGCTTCATAGGGTGTCACGGGGTAAGGCCTGTTGCAGCGTTTGGGAAAAAAGGGGAATTTAAAGAATTTCCCTATGGGGGGAAAAAAAGGTTTAATCCCCACCGGGGCCTTAAGGACCGTGTGAGGACTTCCTACAGGCGAGGAGTCAGAGCGCTTCAGCAGGGTTGAGATCGCTCTGCAGGCTGCACGTGAGAAACTCAAGGCTTCTGTTAGAGATAAAGAAAACTGTGTGTGGGTTGTCGCGGACTCGTGAAGCTAAAAATCCACACATTAGACCAATAGGGAAGCAGCACCTGAACGCAAGGTGAGAATATTTCTATAGTTCACATGGTGTTGTAACCTAACCCCGGTCATCATTTTAGCAATGTATTTTGACTTTATTTTGTGACCTACAATAGTGTTCATTCCTTTTAAGGATGAGCTCAAGATCAAACTGCATCCCTTAACGGAGAAAAAAAACTGAGCCATTTGAGAAAAAGTTAAACTCCTCTGTGATCAAACAGCAGCTCACATAAGGTAGACATGGCTCGTTAATTCCGGAAGAAGTGGTCATGTTGATTGTGGTGGGCTTTAAGATAAGATTTAATTGACTAATTGTAAGAGTTTCTGAGTGTTGTTTAAGAGACTCAAGTTCAGACACAGAGAGGGAAAATCAAGGCAAGTTGAGAAGTTTCTCCCCTTTCTACAAGAGAAGAAGCAAGCCGGGAATTGCTCTGAGAGAGGAAGAGAGCAGAAGAGTCAGTGATGAAGGAGAAGTTGAGGAGATGAGAGCAGAGAGACTTTTCACCTGCAGAATCAATCAGGAGCCATAGAAGAGGGAGATGGACAGTGATGAGTCACGTTCTGCAGTCGCAACACTCATTGACAGTTACATAGCTGAAACAGCCGAAAAAGTGGGGTTGGTTCAGTAGCACACATCAAGCGTGATCATTAATTTTTACACCGTTATTTTGCCAGTGTGGGACGGGGCGTGGGACCAGACTTGAAGTGAACTGCCCTCTTGATTGGGTGTTTTGTCGTCCAATCAGCACCTGCCCGGTGGCGTTGCTAAGTGTTGAATCCTGTAAATGGTGGCTTCAAAAACGTTGACTGGAAAAGAGCGTTGATTTGGAGTCCATTATATCTGTACGTCATGGTTACACCCGTCTTAGCCACTGAGTTATTATTGTGCTTTCGCCCTGCCGGTACGTAACTTTGCGGGTGTCCGGTTTGTGCGTGGACTTCCGTGCCGCATGACATATTTTCGTTTGTTTGTAATGAATCAGACAGGCAATAGAAATATGAAATGCTTTTGCTATTTTTAAAAACAATGGATGTGCTCAATATCATCGTATATCAATTTTTATTTCTGAACCTTCCAACAGACATACCAATAACCTCTTGACCGGTGGACTCCACTTGTTACTTTGGTCAACAAAGGTGTTAGTAAAAAGGAAACCAATAGATAACTTCACAGACTGAGAACAGAATAATACAAAATACACGTACTGTATATGCATGTGTGTTTCTATGGCATTATTGTCTGTATTGGTGCGTTTCACAAAGTGTTGAAAGGCATGGTAGCCCACTGATTAAGGAAAATCACAACAATGAATTAAATAAATAAATAAATAAATAAAAAACAAGCGTCGATTTTACTATTCCCTTTTTTCCCAGAACCTACAATAGCACAATGAAAAGGTGTAGTGTGAAGGTGCCGCCTGTCTCGCTCTTGTCCGTCTGGTGATTTGAACCCAAACCAAAGCAGCACGACTCCTGAAGGTTATTCCAGCAGCCCAGTGCACACTGCAGGATCCAGGAAGCTTTCTGGAGCTCTGATCAAGGTGGCAAAAGCACCTGGGCAACTTGACGTCCAGAGTCTGGGAGGAAAAGTGCAGGAGAATTGTAATTTCCGTAGTAGTACACACCCACACACACACCAACACACCACACACACACTACCAGGTTTGTATGAAATTCCGAATTGACATGAATGTTTGAATTCAAAGTAATGTCATAATATGAACATCGGGGTGGTGTTCTATGTACTCTCAATAGACCCGTTCAGTCGCAGTCTGTCCTAATGCTGCGCGCCCGTTGACTCCAACACACCCGAGATAATGTAAGGATATATGAGAGACTCACTTATTCTGGGTGGTACTGCATTAGGGGGAGTGCCAGACTCCATCAAAAGAAGCAGCGGCTCAGAGCGTTTATCTCGACCGCCTTAAGAGTTTGGGGGGGGGGGTGGCACTAGGAGAATGCAGGCCATGGGCGACACTCGGGAGTGGTGATTCTGTATACGTAATACTTGGGCAAAGTGCAGACCCTAAAGAAGGAAAACTGCTGTTCTTGACGCCTGTACGTTGATAAAAAAATAAGGATTCGACAAAAGTTACACTGATTATGCTATTTTGAGAGGGAAGAGGTCCCCTGTTCAAGAAGCATAGAGATGTTTGTTGTTACAAGACATTAAACTAATGATGGACTGATGACTCACCAGGAATACCCGTGGGACATCCGTGGTGCCCACGCAATCTGAGGTTAGCCCACCGAGCCATCCGTTACCTTATTGGTCGGAAAAAAACCGGGGCGTATCTGTACAAGTGAACGGAGATGGCCGATTTTGACGGGCAGCGGTGCGCACAACAGCCAAAAATTACGTCTACCTGTTTAAAACTCACAGGGGGTCTATAGGTGGTCTAGCTTAAATTTGACCGAAATTCAAGGTACGAGACCCCTAGTGTTCGTCATTATGGCCTTACTTTGAAATTCAAATTTCAGTAAATTCGGCAATTTTCGTACACACGCCTAACACACACACACACTCACACACACACACATGCACACAGTCACACACACGCACCCACAAACACAGGCTCTGCACTGTTCTGTATGTGACCATTTGTTACCCATATAAACCTGCTGACATCCACATTGATGTCATGGTACGCAGAGGAAAAAACTTTCCTCTGCAGTGTTTTTCAGTTTGCATCGCAAACCAACTTTCTGGTCCCACACGCTCAGACTTTTGGTTCAAGATTAGGGGCACCGACCCGGTTCTATGTCGTCCTGAAAGTGTCTTTATTGTTCAGCTTCTGTGTGTTTTCTTCCTTTCTGCAGCTCCTGTTACTCTGGACCCCAACACTGCACACCCAAATCTGATCCTGTCTGAGGATCTGACCAGTGTGAGGCTTGGTGATGAGAAACAGCAATTGCCTGATAACCCAGAGAGATATGATCAGCGTCGCCGTCTCCTGGGCTCTAAGAGCTCTAAGTCAGGGACAGACTGCTGGGCTTTGGATGTTGGGAGCACACATGGTGGCATGGGGGTGTGATGATAGCGTCTGTCCCGAGGAAGGGAGGACTTTACGATCCCTTCGTGGGGGCGGCGGATATGGTATACTATAAGGGTAAATTATCGAGTCGCGATGACCCCACAGGCCCCCCACTCTTCTCACAGTTGAAGCCGAAACTCCAGAGGATAAGAGTGCAGCTGGGACTGGACAGAAAGCTGTCATTCTCTGACCCTGATAATAACACAAGTGTACACACCTTCACCCACACTTTCACTGGGAGAATATTGCCATATTTTGGTACTGGTTGTAAAGTATGTCATCTGAGGATGCTACCAGTGAAGACCTGTGTGTGTGAGAGAGAGAGAGAGAGAGAGAGAGAGAGAGAGAGAGAGAGAGAGAGAGAGAGAGAGAGAGACGGAGACCTGAGAGGAGAGGAGAAGAAGAAGAAGAAGCAAGAAGAAGAAGAACGAGAGAGAGGAGAGAGAGAGAGAATGCACAGCACTAAACCACATTATTTGCTGATGTAGGTGGGGGGGGGGGGGCACTTTGTGCCGTGATCTGGTCTTGCCGTGTCTATAATGGTTGACCAAGATACCAAAATGGTCGGGCCACAATACGGGGCTCAGTACATACGGGACTTCTGAGAAGCAAAAATTGACCATTTTTACTTTACTTAAATGTACTTGATTTCTAAAGAGAATGTTGGATAAAATTACACTTTTTCATTAATGATTGCACCTTTCTCTTGTGGTGTATAGAATAGTAGTAGTAGTGTAAAGGGTGTGTGTCCTCTCTCCTCATAGAAGTTCAAGTCCAAATATTAGTCCAAACAGTGGTAGTCTTCCCCACATGCCATGTAAACATTTGAGTACGCTTTTGGGGAAATCATTACATCATTTTATATTTCATTGAGCTTTTGAAGCAGCATCTCCATTTGGATATGAGAAGCAGTATAAAATGAAACATTGCCGTTTAATAACGATTACGATTTGTATTCAAAACAAGTCTCCTGTTGGCATTTTGTCCTTCCTGAGATGTGCGACTCGAGGACCATTCACTCGACCAATCAGCTGTCAGCAGATGTGGAGCTCATCAGTCATGAGGGGTTTGTTTTCATCCTCCTCACCCACATGTGCTACAAACTAACACAGTTTTCAGTATTATGAAGGTATTTTTGAAAAGGTGCGTTGAAGTAGTTCTAACTAGAAATGCATTCAGAGAATGCAGACCTCCGCCAAGGAAGTTCAGTTCGTTTTGGACATAGGTGTAGAGTCATGATTTGGTTTCATGCATTTAGGCCTATAGGCTACATAGCATTGGTGTTCAGGTAATTGAACCGTCAAGTCGTAACCAAACTATAGTTCTATCTGTCTCTTTCATCATTTCCATGTCCTCTAGCTGTCGGTCTGTTTAGTTCACCTTTGAATTGTTGTATTGGCAACAGTGATTGTTCCTGCTATAGCCTCTGCCTTCTGTGATTTGCAAAGCACTTTAAGCGATACGGTCCCATTTTTGGAAATAAGTTATTTTTACACCTCTCTTGAGTTAAAAGTGATTGGGGTTTACTGCCGCCTGTACTTTCACTGTTCTTGGGTCTGGCAGACAAATTTCAACCTCCAAAAGCTAGCAGTTAACATTGAGTCTATGAGACCACTGGCGGCTAACTGTCTCATGGGGACTCCAATGTTAAATGTTTAGCTTGGGGACAACTTGTTTCGCCGTTACTCGGAGAACGGTTGACAGTCCAGGAGAAAGGGTTTTAAACCCCAAACCCTCAATTTTTAAGTCAAGAGAGGGGTGAATATAAGCTGATTTCCAAAATGGGACAGTTATACTTTAAGCCTTGAAGTCATTGCTAACATATCATCACATTGTTGATGTGATTGGGGCCAGTTATGCCTTTCATTAGGCTACAGCTAACACAAAAATACAAATTACACCCCCCACCCAAAAGCACAATTTTTTTCATTTGGCTAACACCCGTCGTAGGCCCTACTATTTACAGTAGTGCAGCGGTCCCAACGCGACTCAGTAAGTAATATGCTTATATATATATAATTAATATATATATATATAGTATTATATATATTATATATCTCTATTAAGCGAACCTACATACCGCATACCTAAACAGACATACCATCGAATCTATCACATATATATATATGTATATATATATGAGGACATGGATGGATGGAAAATTAACTCCCTTGCGCATGGTCATTGGTCAGTGGGTGCGATTCCGTACTCCCTTGCACATGGTCAGTGGGGGCGACACCCGATGGAATTAAGTGTGGCCAAAATATTTAACGGCAGCTGTTGGGTCAGCGTAAATTGCTGGGGGTAAATTAAGGACATTGATCAAACATTTCACGACGTCCGAAGACCTTTCCCACACTCCGACCACTGGCGGAAGTGTCATTGCATGCTTTCCCGGTGGCTTCAATACTGACTGTAGAAGAAGAATCAAATTTTCCCGGTACTCCCCTCGCCATCATTTCCTATACGCTGTTAGACGTGAGTAACCGCCTCGTCTCAAGCCTCTTTGGTAGGGACTACGCCGTATAGTAAGTGGTGCTGGATCCAGGGCTCTCCTCAGTGGTCCTTGCGAACGCTTTGGGCAGGCCATGTAATAGCAGCGTGACGGAAACACCACAAATTCGGGCAGGCCCAATTAAATAGCAGCTGACGAACACACACCACAAAATTCGGGCGATCACATAACCTTCTGGCGGAGGGTAAAAAAAAGGGTAACTAGGCTGTTCTGCAGATGTGGAGGGCTCCAGTTTTTTCATGTTTGTTGCATCATCCTCACCCACATACTTGGTATGTTCCACATCCCCCAGCAGTGGGGCCCTATATTAAGAAGCTGGGTTCAAGCCGTAAATAAGGTTAATTTAAGAGGGTAAATCATCTAATCGAAGAGCCTGGAGTCCTCTGGGTTCTAAAGACAATGAGGACTGCCAGGCCCCTCTATTAGATGATTTACCTCTTATCTTAACCTGGTTTACTCCTGAACCAGCTTCTTATACACCTCTTGTCTCTCCAGGTGGGGGTGTCTCCTCAGTGGGAATGAGGTCCATCAGGTTGACATATTATATTCCTTCTCGCACAAAAACCTTCAATTTTCAGAGATCTGCTGTACTTGTGAAATTTAGGCAGTGTTGTTCAACTCTGGGGTATAAGTAATACGACATAACTATTCAACTTTTTTTTTTAACTTTTTTTTTTTTACAATTTACCGGGGACGTGTCATCAAATCTCTAGTGGTTTAATACCCGAATTATCTCGCTCAGTCGTATTTTATTTCTTGATGAAATATCGCCACAGAACTGTGGGATGTCAAAATGGGGTCTCGTGACAATAAATGGTTGGGGAACCTTAAGCGACAAAACCATTAAATCGGTTGCTTTGAAGGAATTTGTAATGTTACTTGACTCGTTAGCTTGACTATCTCCTGCCTTTAGCGTCTAAGTACCTGATGCTGTTCTGCCCTGTCTGAGTCCCGCCCTCTTCCCCTCTCCCTCTCCCTCCTTTTAGTAATAAGGAAGTGAAGGCTAAGGTACAGAGGGCACCTATTTCCTCCGTAACACTTGAACAGGTCTGTGGACGTTTTTTTCTTTAATAGACGGGACTTTTTCCTTTTGTTTAAGGGCTTGCAAGAATGAATGGGGCATGTTTATATTAATCACATTCACAATTAAAGGACTTACTGTACAGTAGGCTTACAGTTAAAACATCTTATTCACCAAAACCACTATGACTAGTACCAATGGGCTGAAACAGGTGGCCGAAGAGCGTTGGTGTATCATAAGTAGGCCCTACTTTAAAACTTTGGCTAAGGTGTGGAATGTTCTTGTGCAAATATGTCGCAAATTAGGTTGACGTAATGTCATATTTCGGGAAAGGAAAGTCCTCCATTTTGTGAATTCATATTATGTTCCTGATTAGGGGGTAACATTCATTCCAGTGGCCATTAGTTGTACGGCAAGCACACACACACACACACACCCACCACACACACCCCCACACCACACACCACACACACACACACACAACACACACACACACACACCCACAGGAACCTGATGAAGACTAAATTATTGATTGGGCAGTGACCTGCGCAGTGATATCTCATGCAGGATTGGCAACTAGGCATGTTTTCTTGACTATGTTTTATCCAGTCATCGCCGACCTACTTTCAGGGCATGGACCCACCATTTGAGAAAGGCTCTGTAATACGTAAACCGTATTTTTTCTGACCCTCTTTCTTATGACATTAAAGGATTGTTGTTTCAACTCTGGGGTTTAAGTAATAAGACCTA
This sequence comes from Engraulis encrasicolus, assembly GCF_034702125.1. NCBI lineage: Eukaryota > Metazoa > Chordata > Actinopteri > Clupeiformes > Engraulidae > Engraulis > Engraulis encrasicolus. The sequence continues at coordinate 22,473,751 of NC_085876.1, read as the reverse complement.
AAATATTCAACCTTTTTTTTTTTTTTTTTTTACAATTTTTAAAGACTGTCAATCATATTTCTATTGGTTAAATCCCTGATATTTGTTTAGCTCAGTCTTGTATTATTTCTTGTGCACAATCCCCGAAATGTTGGGATATCAAAATGGGGTCTCGTGACATAAATGGTTGGGGAACGCTTCAGCGCGACAAAAACCCTAAATTGGGTTTGCTTGAAGGGAAAGTTGCTAATGTTACTGACCGTTACGCTAGCTTGGGGCTATCTCCGGAGTGGAATACCAGCAACAGTACCAGTGCCTTTGTGCTTCTGCCTGTCTGAGTTCCATCTCCTCTTCCCCCTCTCCCTTTCCCTCCTTAGATAATAAGGAAGGTTGAAGGGGGTCTAAGGTACAGAAGGCAGCGATCTCCTCCGTAAACACAACAACCAGGTATGCCTATGTTGCTTCTTTTTCTTTAATAGAAGACCTTTTTCCTTTTGTTTAATGGCTTGCAGAATGAATGCGGGTGTTTTCTAAGATTAATACATTCACAAATGTAAATTCCTTTAATACAGTAGGCTTCCAGTTAAACTTTTCTTATTCCACCAAATCATCATGACAGTAAACGAGCTGCCAACAGGTGCCGGAGCAGTGGTGTATCATAAGTAGGCCTCCTTTACAAACCACCTTTGGCTATTGTGGAATTTTCTTGCAAATATTGCAATTAGCGTTGACGGAATGTAATATTTTGGAAAGGAAAGTCTCCTTTTTGTGAATTCATATTATGTTCCTGACTTAGTGGGTAACATATCATCCAGTGGCCATTCGGTGTACGGCTAAGACACAAATATGCAACACACACACCACATCCCCCCACCACACACAGAACTGCCGAAACGAATGTCCACAAGAGATATGACTTGTTTTCTTTTTATGCAGGGACCTGCAGTGATATCTCATGCAGGATTGGAATTATGTATCCATTGTTTTATTGCCTATGTTTTATTGTTGTTTTCTTGTTATAGGAGAAGAAAATGGCATCAAAGTTTAGAAGAGAGGATCTCACCTGTCATGGTGTGACCCTTGTGACATCTACACGCTACAAGGATCATCTGTGATACTGTTCACTGAAGTGTTCTCACAGTGTATGTAAGGCCCTGCCTGCAGCAGTTCTGGGAGAAGAAGGGATCAAGCAGGATCGAATGTCGCCCTACTCGCAGGCGGAAATGGTCAAAAGGACCATTTTCACACCCAAACATGGCGGTTAAGGAATTTGTCTGTGAGGGGGGGAAAAACGCTCCTTCCTACAGGAGAGGATGTCAGAGAACTTCAGCAGTGGGGCTGAGGTGCTTCTGCAGTTCTGCACAGTGAGAAAACTCAAGGCTCTTTCTGTCTAGATGGACAAAGGAAAAAACTGTGTGTGGGTTTCTGTCGCGGGGGAGGACTCAGTGATGCAAAACATCAAAAAAATCACAACATTAGAACCCATAGATGGAAGCAGCACCTGAACGGCAAGGTTGAGAAAATTATTTACATAGTTACATGATAGATTGTAAACTTAACCCCTGAAATCATTTAGCAAATGTTATTTTGACATTATTTTGGTGAAACTAAAATGTTCATTCCTTTCAGTACGAGCTCAAGATCAAACTGCATCCCTTAAAGGAGAAACTGAAGACATTTGAAGAAGTTAAACTCCTCTGTGATCAAACAGCAGCACACATTAAGGTGACACATGGATCAGTACATTGAGGAAGAAGTGTCATGTTGATTTCAGGGTTTACGGATAAAATTTAACTGACTCTAATATGTTTCTGATATGTTTGTAGGCTCAAGTTCATAACACAGAGAAGCAGATCAAGGAGGAGTTTGATAAGCTTCACCAGTTTCTACGAGAGGAAGAGGCATCCAGGATATCTGCACTGAGGGAAGAAGAGGAGCAGAAGAGTCAGATGATGAAGGAGAAGATTGAAAAGATGAGCAGAGACATCTCATCTCTTTCAGAATCAGTCAGAGCCATAGAGGAGCGGATGGAATCTGATGATGTCACGTTCCTACAGGTAGGTTACACTCCGTTTTCATGCAGTGTGATTATTATTGTCCCTTCGCCTGCAGGAAGGTAGCCTACCTTGGGTTGTCCGACTGTGTATGAGTCCATGCATCTGTCCTTTTTTGTTGTTGTAATGAATCAGACACACTTGAATGAAACTACTGCATTAGAATCAATGCTTTTGGCATGTTTAAACAGGTGTAGTAAAATGAGATGTGCTGAATCATGAAATCATACCATATCTTTTATTTCCAAACCTCCCATCATATTATAACCACCTTTTCACTCTTTGTTTGTCCATCAGTTACCCAGGTCAAAAAAATGTGTACTTAAGTGTACTTTAAATATATTTAATTTTCTGAAAGTATATTTTAAGTACACTCTACTTATCAAGTACAGTACTTAAGTATGGTATTTAAAAATATACTTATAGTTAAGTTTATTTTAAATATATTTTAAAATAATTTGTATTATTAAAGTTATATACTTAAATATAGTTTTATAAAATATACTGTTAGTGTATTGTACTTTAAATGTATTTTAAGTATATTTGTATTTTAAAAGTAATGTGCTAAGTGTAGTATTGTCAAATATACTATTAGTGTATTATATTTTAAATGTATTTCAAGTATATTTGTATTTTAAAAGTAATGTGCTAAAGTGTAGCATTATAAAGTATACTATTAGTGTATTATACTTTAAGTGTATTTTAAGTATCTTTGCATTTTAAAAGTTATGTACTTAAGTGTAGTATTATAAAGTACACTATTAATGTATTGTATTTAAATGTATTGTAAGTACATTTGTATTTTAAAAGTAATGTGCTAAAGTGTAGTATTGTCAAGTATACTATTAGTATATTGTATTTTAAGTCTAATTTAAGTACATTTGTATTTTAAAAGTAATGTGCTAAAGTGTAGCATTATACAGTATACTGTTAGTGTATTATATTTTAATTGTATTTTAAGTATCTTTGTATTTTAAAAGTTATGTACTTAAGTGTAGTATTATAAAATACACTATTAGTGTATTGTATTTAAATGTATTGTTAGTACAATTGTATTTTAAAAGTCATGTACTTAAGTGTAGTGTTATGAAATACACTATTATTGTATTGTATTTAAATATATTTTAAGTACATTTGTATTTTAAAAGTAATGGGCTTAAGTGTGGTATTGTTAATTATACTAGTAGTATATTCAATTTTAGTACATTTGTATTTTAAAAGTAATGTGTTAAAGTGTAGTATTATAAATACACTATTAGTGTATTGTATTTAAATGTATTGTAAATACATTTGTATTTTTAAAGTAATGTGCTTAAGTGTGGTATTGTTAAATATACTATTAGTATATTCTATTTAAATTCTATTTAAATGTATTTTAAGTACATTTGTATTTTAAAAGTAATGTGCTAAAGTGTAGCATTATAAAGTATACTATTAGTGTATTATATTTTAAGTGTATTTTAAGTATCTTTGTATTTTAAAAGTTATGTACTTAAATGTAGTATTATAAAATACACTATTAGTGTATTATATTTAAAATGTATTGTAAGTACATTTGTATTTTTAAAGTAATGTGCTTAAGTGTGGTACTGTTAAATATACTTTTAGTATATTCAATTTTAAGTCTATTTTAAGTACATTTGTATTTTAAAAGTAATGTGTTAAAGTGTAGTATTATAAAATACACTATTAGTGTATTGTATTTAAATGTATTGTAAATACATTTGTATTTTTAAAGTAATGTGCTAAAGTGTGGTATTGTTAAATATACTATTAGTATATTCTATTTAAAGTCTATTTTAAGTACATTTGTATTTTAAAAGTAATGTGCTAAAGTGTTTTATTAAAAATACACTATTAGTGTATTGTATTTAAATGTATTGTAAATACATTTGTATTTTTAAAGTAATGTGCTTAAGTGTGGTATTGTTAAATATACTATTAGTATATTCTATTTTAAGTCTATTTTAAGTACATTTATATTTTAAAAGTAATGTGTTAAAGTGTAGTGTTATAAAATACACTATTAGTGTATTGTATTTAAATTTATTTTAAGTACATTTGTATTTTTAAAGTAATGTGCTAAAGATTGTTTTTAGAAAATACACTATTAGTGTTGTGTATTTAAATGTATTGTAACTATATTTACAAAATAAATAAACTAATTACTGGCCAAAGTACAGTCATTTTCCTAGCAAAAAATGTCTATATCTGGAACATGGACAAGAACCTCAATTTATGATGATGATGAATGACTCCCCTTTTTCCAGCATGAATTTTGGAAATAAACTACAAAAAATCATACACAGTACACCATTATAGTAATGTATGGTATTAGAAAATGTACTGCTAGTTTAATGTATTTAACTTTGTTCTTAAAAAATGTACTCAAACATAGTGTTAGAAAATATACATTATCAGTTATATATACCTAAACTTTATTTTACGACCTTTACAAATATGCATATTTTTTTGCATACTTACTATATTGCCTTTTTGACACTAATATTAATTGTCTTTAATGAAATGTACTCACTTATAAAGATTTTATGTTATTTTTCTTGTTGTCTTGAACCACTTCAAGTGTATTTTAAGTGTATCTGTATTTTTAAAGTAATGTGCTTAAGTGTTGTATTTGAAAACATACTGTTAGTGTAGTATATTTTAAGTGTATTTTAAGTGTATTTGTATTTTAAAAGTAATGTGCTAAAGTTTGGTATTAGAAAGAATATTTGAAACGTACTTAAAGTTAAGTATGATTTTAGTATATTAAGTACACTTGTACAAAGTTTGATTTTTAGTACCAAAAAGTCAACTTAAAATGTGTTAAAGCTCTACTTAATTATATTTCAAGTGTATTTAAGTATACTATAAGTTGTCCCAAAATAACATTCTTTAAATACACACTTTTGAAGTATATTTTAAATACAAAAATACATACTTATGAAGTATATTAAGTACACTTTTTTCACCTGGGTACTTTTTTAAACCATCATTTTAGTGTATTTTAACCTAGGCTTATTTATTCATTATGCTTTGTAACATTAAATAACCTTCCACCTTCCATTTTGTTAATGTATTTTCATGGTAAAAACACCATATTGAAGAGCACAAACAGATCTTTAAAAGGCATGTAAGGCCTTACCTATTAAACTTTTAAGCACAATACTGAAGTCTGTACTTAAGTTGTGTTATTAGTGTATTAAGTGCACTTTAAGTGTACTTTTTGGTGCACAAATTAAACATATAAAAGTGTCTTTAATTCGATAAAAGCATACCACCACCAATGATTTCTAAGTATTATAATTAAGTATATAAAAGTATACTTAAAGTGTACTACTCAAGACTATTACTTCAAGAACGTAATTGTGCCTGTTAAAGAACAGGTAGTTGTGGTCTAGTGGTTAGAGTGCAGGTCTGTGGTTCAGTGAATTGTGGGTTCGAATCCTGGTTGAGGCAGTGGTTGTTGTCTGAAGTGAAGGTGAAAGGAAGGTTCATGTGAATGGCTGATGGTTGTGAACAAGACTATGTACAATGGAAATGAGTGACTGGGGATTACATTAATGTTTTTTTCATATACTTTTGAAATATATTTAAAGTGTACTTAAAATAAATATATTTGAAATGTGCTTAAAGTAAAATCTACTTGTAGTATACTTAAAATACATTTAGCGTCAATACACTTAAAATGTACTTAAAGCGATTTTTGTGAATATATTTGAAATGTACTTAAAGTAAGTATGTTTTTAGTATATTAAGTACACTTGTACAAAGTTTGATTTTAGTACAAAAAAGTCAACTTAAAATGTGATTAAGCTCTACTTAATTATATTTCAAGTGTATTTAAGTATACTATAAGTTGTCCCAAAATAACACAACTTAAGTATGTACTTCTGCAGTATACTATAAAGTACTTTCTCATGACATTGAAATAGATTTCTAATGTACTTAAAATGTGCTTATCCGCATGCTAAAGTTCACATTAAACACATTTTAAAGTGACTTGGTTAGTATACTTATAATGTACTTAAAGTTAAATATATTTTTAGTATATTAAGTACACTTGTAAAAGTTTGATTTTAGTACAAAAAAGTCAACTTAAAATGTGATTAAGCTCTACTTAATTATATTTCAAGTGTATTTAAGTATACTATAAGTTGTCCCAAAATAACACAACTTAAGTATGTACTTCTGCAGTATACTATAAAGTACTTTCTCATGACGTTAAAATAGATTTCTAATGTACTTAAAATGCACTTATCCACATGCTAAAGTTCACATTAAACACATTTTAAAGTAATTTGGTTAGTATACTTATAATGTACTTAAAATTAAGTATGTTTTTAGTATACTAAGTACACTTGTACAAAGTTTGATTTTAGTACAAAAAAGTCAACTTAAAATGTGATTAAGCTCTACTTAATTATATTTCAAGTGTATTTAAGTATACTATAAGTTGTCAAAATAACACAACTTAAGTATGTACTTCTGCAGTATACTATAAAGTACTTTCTCATGACGTTAAAATAGATTTCTAATGTACTTAAAATGCACTTATCCGCATGCTAAAGTAAACATTAAACACATTTTAAAGTGACTTGGTTAGTATACTTATAATGTACTTAAAGTTAAATATATTTTTAGTATATTAAGTACACTTATACAAAGTTTAATTTTAGTACAAAAAAGTCAACTTAAAATGTGTTTAAGCTCTACTTAATTATATTTCAAGTACATTTAAGTATACTATAAGTTGTCCCAAAATAACATTCTTTAAATACACACTTTTGAAGTACACTTTAAATACAATAAAACGTACTTATTAAGTATATATTAAGTACACTTTTTTTTTACTTGGGTACTGTTGGCTAACAGAGCTGTTAGTGAAAAAGAAATCAAAAGATAGTTCCACACACTGAGAATATTACAGGATATTATGTGTGCATGTGTGTATCTATGTCATTACTTGCATAAGTATGCATAAGTCTGCATAAGTATGTGACGCAGTATGTTGAAAATCATGGTATTGGTTAATGCAATTAATAAAATTAATAAAATAAATGAATTCAAAACAAGTTTTTTTTAACAATATTCTATTTCTTTCCAGAACTATGAGAGCACAGTGGAAAGGTGAGTGATGTGCCTCCTGTCTCTCTTTTGTCTGTGGTTCTGAACCCAAACCCACACAGCAGCACTGACTCCTGAATGTTATTCATTCCAGAGCCCAGTGCACACTGCAGAATCCAGAGACGCTTTCAGGAGCTCTGATCAATGTGGCAAAGCACCTGGGCAACTTGAAGTTCAGAGTCTGGGAGAAAATGCAGGAGATTGTTCAATTCAGTAAGTAGTACACACACATGCACACGCACACGCACACGCACACGCGCACACACACAAACACAAATGTATGTACACATAACTAATTGTGCAAATACACACCCGCAGGTGCACACAAACATGCTCAGACACACACACACATGCAAATGTACAGGCAAACCTACAACTTCATCAATCACACGCACACACATGGGTAGATTTTTTTAGAAAACATTTTTTATGAGGGGGAAAAGTATATGTCTACATAGTGCAGCAATTCATCTTTCAAAAAATCCAAGTGGTCACAATGTTGGTCTTTTAATTGTAATTTAATTATTTATTTACGTTGATAATGCAATTTGCTGAAAATATGTCCTTTGGTGTGACATTAAGAAATAAATATATTAAGTAATGTAGAAATTAAGGAAGGGAAAGGGTAGCCGAACACAAGTACGCAATACGCACCAATAATGAGGACTACCCGATGGCAAGACATTTCCAGAGCGCGCACAACCAAGATCCCAGGGCACTAAAAGTTGAGGCCCTGGAACACATCCCTACGGCCCCTAGGGGGGGGTGACCGCCTCAAAACATTATTACAAAAGGAGACATTCTGGATACACACTTTGGATGCCATGAACTACCCAGGCCTCAATGAGGAAATAGATTTTAGACCTTTTTTGTAATGACCGAATGACCACAATGACTGAGTATGGATGACCCTCCTTTTTAATTGACTTAAAATTGATGTCTGATATGTCTGAATATGTACATGTATTTGAGTAGGCTACTCTTTAATCGCCTGGTACCCCATGCGCAATACCACGCTTTATTATACTGTATTATTCTTTAATATTATACTTTTCTATTGCAGTGTTTATATTAATGTGCTTTCATACATTCACTGAAAATGACAATATCCATGTACCCTACCGGAACCATCATGTGACCATGTGAACTGATAAAAGGTCACGCAAACGAACTCTTTCCTGACACGCCCTGATGAAGACCCTGTGAGGTTGAAACCGGTTGGCGTTTTTAGTTATGTACCCCAGTTAAAATAAAGGGTTTTTTAAATGACTAAACACCATACTACTCCTTGTCTCTATGCAAGAGTCGCCTGAAGTAGGCCCAACGGCCAACTAGTTTGGAAGAATGGACTTTGTCGTTTAACTTCAAGAGCACCTGCATTGGAGTACACTGTCTAACAAAGAAGAGCGCTCAGCATCTCCCCCTTAATGTAGAAATTACTTGATGGAGTTTTATGAACATTGTTACACTCTTCATATTTATTGATTTTTTTAAAAGTCTTAATTTAATGAGAAATAACCATTTAAGGATTTTTTTCCCCATTACAGGTGAGCTTATTAGAAACCTTCGAGGAAATATCTTTCTTTTTAAATGTTCAAAATTGTACGAATGAATTTATACTAACATTTCAGGGATGATCATTTGTTCTTCCCTAATGCAATATTCAGTGTTTATCAAATCTATGGTTAAGCTCAAACAAATATTTGAGCGTTTTAAAAATGTCACACCGTAGGACAAGCATGTCACACTAAAGGACAGAAATGCAAAACTGAGCCAGAAACATGTGTCAACATGATTATTTTGGCTTTTGATCATAATGTAATGTTGTAGTCAATATTGACCTACACTTTATGCGTATAAGTCTTTAAGTCATAGATTATCAGCCTATCGTAACACTTAATGACAGCCATGCGGTCATTAAATTTAACCTGCAGAGCTCATAAGACTCATACTGAAGTGTGACGTTGGCATGACCATCACCCCTCACCCTCTTTGTAGGTATGCTATGACTGTGTGTAGTGGCCAGTGCCTGTTTGGTATCTCAAGCTGGACAGCACATTTATGCTATATTGAGCTCTCCACAGCATGTCAGGTACGAGACGGAGGAACCAAGTGCGTTCAGACCCAGAAGGGTATTTATTGAATTAGGGAAAGGGGAGTGGGAAAGGAGAAGTGTCTCTAGTTCTGGACTTCTGAGGGGTACCAGGGTTGGAGGGGTCACCAGGGATCCGGGGTTCCAGGGGTTTCGGGGTTCCAAGTGCCGTGTGTGTGTGCTTCCCCAGGAAATGGAGTAACGAACACGGGAGCTGGAGAGTCCGGGAGTCCTGGGGAAAACACACACACAACAGCAGGTGAAAACAAGGCAGCGGCACAGTTCAGGGCAAATCCAAGTTTAAAGAGTAAAGCAGAAGGCAGGTCAAAATTACCGGGGCAGAAGAGAGATCGGAGTCGAAGGCAAAGGCGGGTCGGGTTTCCAGGGTGGGAGAACAGAGCAGAATTCAGGCGGGTCCGGGTACAGGAGTCAGAGGTAGCAGGAGCAGACTGGTAACGTGTGAACTTGCAGACGATCTGACAAGGAATGACTGAAACACAGGGCTTTATATGCAGAGCATGGTTACTGGCAAATGCAGTGCAGCTGGAGAGTTAACGAGGCTGAGTAAGAGAGAGCAGAGTGGAGACAGGTGAGGGTGATTAGGCAGAGCAGTGAGCAGAGTGGAGCAGAGTAGGGACAGGTGGAGGTAATCAGAGAGAGTGGAGAGCAAGGTGACAGATGATTGGAACCAATTGAGTGTAGTTACCAGGCAGGCAGAGGGAATCCATGACAGAACCCCCCCCCCAAGGGACGGCCCCAGAAGTCCCAAACAGAACCACCGAGGCGGGGTGGGCGGAGGGTGGAACCGGAGGAGGGCTAGTATTCCTCTGACCGGTCGGAGTCCATCGCCACCTCTTCTGCGGACAACTCCTCCATCTCAGTGTCCCCAGCGGAAGAGGCACCATCAGACAAGGCTGGGTCGGGGTCGGGGTCAGAGCCAGGGGCAGGTGCAGGCACAGAGTTGGGGCACGGTGCAAGAGCAGGCACAGATGCAGGGTCAGGACCGGGCATCACCAGCGGAACGGCTGGCAGGGCAGGAACACGTCGGACCCTCCCGGGGCGACCCCTCCGAAGGGAGGGCTGGTCAGGATGGAGGCGATGAAACTCAGTGATCACAGCCGGATCCACTATTCTGCTGGCGGGCACCCACATCCTTTCTTCCGGGCCGTAGCCCTCCCAGTCCACCAGGTACTGGAGACCTCTTCCCCGTCGACGTGATTGGAGGAGGCGTTCAACAGTGTAGACCAGTCCCCCCTCGACCACGCGAGGAGGAGGTGGTGGCTGAGAACCAGGGAGTAGATCACTCTCGTGCACCGGTTTTAGCTTGGACACATGGAAGGTTGGGTGGACCCTCATGGAGCCGGGGAGCTTGAGGCGGACAGCCGACCTATTGATCACCCTCTCCACAGGAAACGGGCCAACGTACCGGGGTGCCAACTTGCGGGACTCCACTCGGAGCGGAAGATCCTTGGCGGAGAGCCATACCTTTTGCCCCACCTGGTATGTAGGGGCTGGAATCCTCCGACGATTGGCTCCCGTTGCATAACTGGCCACTGACCGGAGGAGGGTGGTCCGGGCTTGGGACCAGGTTCTGCGGCAACGTCGTACAAGGGCCAGGGCAGACGGGCAGGATACCTTGGGCTCCTGACTGGCGAACAGTGGCGGCGGGTAGCCGTACACACAATGGAAGGGGGACAAGCCAGTTGCGGAGCTTGGGAGGGAGTTATGGGCATATTCCACCCACAGGAGCTGCTGGGACCAGGATCGGGGATTGCGTGAAGTCATGCAACGGAGGGACTTCTCCAGCTCCTGGTTAAATCTCTCTGACTGTCCGTTGGACTGAGGGTGGAAGCCGGAGGTAAGACTGGCTGTGGCCCCGATGAGTAGACAGAACTCCTTCCAGAAAACGGACGCAAACTGGGGTCCCCGGTCAGAAACGATGTCGGTGGGCAGGCCGTGTATCTTGAAGACTTGTTCCAGGACTAATTGCGCCGTCTCCTTTGCAGAGGGTAGTTTTGGAAGTGGAACAAAATGGGCCATCTTGCTGAATCTGTCAACAATGGTGAGGATAACAGTGTTTCCATTGGACGGGGGCAGACCAGTGACAAAGTCTAACGACAGGTGGGACCAGGGGCGTTTGGGCACAGGCAGAGGTTGGAGTAGTCCTGCAGGGGGGCGACTGGAGGTTTTGTTTTGGCTGCAGGTGCGGCAAGCCCTTACATAGTCCTGGATGTCGGTCCTCATCGTGGGCCACCAGAACCGTCGGGAGAGTTGGCGGAACGTTCGCTCCATTCCAGGATGGCAGGTTAGGTGAGTGTCATGACCCCACTGGATCACCTGTGATCTGAGTTGACCTGGGACAAAGAGGCACTCATCGGGGCAAGCACTGGGGCCGGGCTGGTCTCGGATCGCCTCCCTGACACGTCTCTCTATGTCCCATGTCAGAGTTGCAATGATGCAGGAGCTTGGGAGGACAGGAGCTGGTTCCTCCATTGGACCTTCGTCCTTCTGAAAAACCCGGGAGAGAGCATCAGGTTTAGCGTTGCGGGATCCTGGACGATATGAGAGGGTGAAGTTGAACCGGGTGAAGAATAGAGACCAGCGGGACAGACGTGGATTCAACCTCTTGGCCGTTCGGATGTACTCCAGGTTTTTGTGGTCAGTCCATACCAGGAATGGAGTATTGGTACCCTCTAGCCACTGCCGCCACTCCTCCAATGCAAGTTTCACGGCTAGTAATTCCCGGTTGCCAATGTCATAGTTCTGCTCAGCTGGGGTCAGTCTGCGTGAGAAGAACGCGCAAGGGTGCAACTTGCCATCCACTGCGGCACGTTGGGAGAGAACCGCCCCGACCCCAATGTCTGATGCATCTACCTCCACTACGAACTGCCGATCGGGGTCAGGCATTTGGAGGATGGGGGCAGAAGTGAAGTGAGCTTTCAAAGTTCTGAACGCCTGGTCGGCCTCTGGTGTCCATCGGTAGTGGACCTTGGTGCTGGTGAGGGCAGTCAACGGGGAAGCAACTTTACTGTAATTCCGGATAAATCTTCTATAGAAGTTGGCGAAGCCCAGGAATTGCTGCAGTTTCTTGCGACTCTCTGGCACTGGCCAAGAGGTAACGGCTGAGACCTTGGCAGGATCCATCCGAATGCTTCCCTCTGCTACTATATACCCCAGAAAGGATACAGACTTGGCGTGGAACTCACATTTTTCTGCTTTGATGAAGAGGGAGTTCTCCAGGAGGCGATGCAGAACCAACTGGACATGGCGGACGTGTTCAGACATGTCTTTTGAGAATATTAAAATGTCATCAAGGTAAACAAATACGAAGATGTTGAGCATGTCCCTGAGGATGTCGTTCACAAGGGCCTGGAACACTGCTGGGGCATTGGTAAGACCAAAGGGCATGACCAAGTATTCATAATGTCCGGTTGGGGTATTAAACGCTGTCTTCCACTCATCGCCCTCTCGCATCCGTACCAGATGATAAGCATTCCTGAGGTCGAGTTTGGTGAAGACGGTTGCCCCCTGGAGGAGTTCAAAGCCGGATGACAGGAGTGGCAGAGGGTACCGATTCTTGATGGTTATGTCGTTCAACCCACGGTAGTCGATGCATGGACGGAGAGATCCATCCTTTTTTCCGACAAAAAAGAATCCAGCACCGGCAGGGGAGGATGATGGACGGATGATTCCAGCGGCCAAGGAATCGTTGATGTATGTCTCCATGGATCTTCTTTCAGGGGCCGACAAGGAATACAGGCGGCCCTTAGGAGGCGCGGTGCCCGGCAGGAGGTCAATGGCACAGTCGTATGGCCGGTGAGGGGGCAGAGAAGTGGCCTTGGACTTGTTAAAGACCTCACGTAATCCATGGTAACTGGCAGGTACATTTGAGAGGTCTGGGACGGAGTCAGGGGATTCAGGACTGGGGTATGACGGCTCCTCTCAAGCAGGTTCGGTGGCATTCTCTTCCCCACTCCCGTATTACTCCGGTTTCCCAGTCGAAGTGGGGGTTATGTTGACGGAGCCATGGATATCCTAGGATGAGTGGTTGCCCTGGTGAGCGCAGGAGATGAAACTGGATAGCCTCCTGGTGGTTTCCCGACAAGTGCATGGTTACTGGAGCTGAGATGTGATTAACAATGCCAAGCGGATGCCCATTCAGGGCTCGTGCAGGAACAGGTGTGGACAGACGATGGCGCCCTATGCCTAATTGATGAGCCAGTTCGGAGTCCATGATGTTGGCCTCTGCTCCAGAGTCGACCAGCGCGGAAAGCGTGTGTGGGGAATTGGGAAGCAGAAGACGAACCTGGAGCAGGGGTTTTCGGGTTACGGGGGGCTGAAAACGTGCTGAGCTCACCAGGACTCCCCCTACGCCTGATGAGCTTTGGCTTTTGCTGGACAGTTGATCACTCGATGGTTCTCACCCCCGCAGTACAGGCAAAGATTGGAGGTGAAGCGGCGCCGGCGCTCCTCTGGAGTGAGGGTAGATCGGCCAATCTCCATGGGTTCGGGCTGGCTGGTATGTGTCAACTGGGCAGGCGGGGCTACAGGATAGGACAGGGCAGCCGAAGAGTCATTCCGATTGCGGACGGGGCGTGGGATTTGGCGCCCCCTCTCTCGTCGACGGGTCTGTATCCGGCGGTCGATACGAACCACCAGAGCAATGGCCTCGTCGAGGGTCGTGGGTAAGTCGTGAGAGACTAGCTCGTCCTTGATGTACTCTGCCAAACTGTGAAGGAAGGCGTTCACCACGGCTACCATGTTCCACGTGCTGCGTCTGGCCAGGGTCCGGAATTCAATGGAGTAGTCCGCGACCGTGCGATTACCCTGCCGGATTGTCAGGATCTCTTGGGATGCATCCGCCGTTGTTGAGCCCAGATCGAACACCTTCTTCATTTCCGTCTCGAAGGCCTCGAAGGTGGCACAGGCTGGGGTTTGCTGCTCAAACTCTGCTGCTCCCCAGAGACGAGCCCGACCTGTCAGATGGGTGATGGCGAATCCAACTTTGGCTTCCTCCAAGGCAAAGGTTCTGGGTTGCAGCGAGAACAGGAGTTTGCAGTTGGTCAAGAAGGGCCGGACCTGGTCTGGGTCGCCATTGAAGCGCTCCAGATTTCCAATCTTCGGTTCCGGGTTCAATGGTCCGGGAGCTGACACCTGGACTGCAGCGTTGGGGGCTGGAGCACTAGGGGCTGGAGCGCTGGGGGCTGGTTGGAGTGATGCAGTAGAAGGAGTTCTCAAGTTTGTGAGGGCTTCGATCACCTGGGCCAGCTGCTGTTGTTGTTGCTGGAGTTGTTGTTGATGCTGATGGCCAAGCTGAATCAAAGACGCGACATCGCCAGTAATTCGGGACATTCGCTGGTTCCATGGTGGTCAGATCGTACTGTCAGGTACGAGACGGAGGAACCAAGTGCGTTCAGACCCAGAAGGGTATTTATTGAATTAGGGAAAGGGGAGTGGGAAAGGAGAAGTGTCTCTAGTTCTGGGCTTCTGAGGGGTACCAGGGTTGGAGGGGTCACCGGGGTTTCGGGGGTTACAGGGGTCACCAGGGATCCGGGGTTCCAGGGGTTTCGGGGTTCCAAGTGCCGTGTGTGTGTGCTTCCCCAGGAAATGGAGTAACGAACACGGGAGCTGGAGAGTCCGGGAGTCCTGGGGAAAACACACACACAACAGCAGGTGAAAACAAGGCAGCGGCACAGTTCAGGGCAAATCCAAGTTTAAAGAGTAAAGCAGAAGGCAGGTCAAAATTACCGGGGCAGAAGAGAGATCGGAGTCGAAGGCAAAGGCGGGTCGGGTTTCCAGGGTGGGAGAACAGAGCAGAATTCAGGCGGGTCCGGGTACAGGAGTCAGAGGTAGCAGGAGCAGACTGGTAACGTGTGAACTTGCAGACGATCTGACAAGGAATGACTGAAACACAGGGCTTTATATGCAGAGCATGGTTACTGGCAAATGCAGTGCAGCTGGAGAGTTAACGAGGCTGAGTAAGAGAGAGCAGAGTGGAGACAGGTGAGGGTGATTAGGCAGAGCAGTGAGCAGAGTGGAGCAGAGTAGGGACAGGTGGAGGTAATCAGAGAGAGTGGAGAGCAAGGTGACAGATGATTGGAACCAATTGAGTGTAGTTACCAGGCAGGCAGAGGGAATCCATGACACAGCATACTTTATTGATCTTTATTATATGGTTGTGACGTCATCTGTCGAATGCTCCATTCATTTCAACGGGGCTCCCCAACGTTCGGACGTCTGTTATTTTTCGATAACGGACGGGTTGGTCTATAACAGACCGCTGTCAATGGCAACAAGACTTTTCACTGCTAAAGCGACTTTTCAACAAGACTCTAATCAGCTGCTGTGATAGACAGCACCCTTGTCCTGGCTACCGCTGTCAATGGCAACAAGACGTTCACTGCTAAAGCCACTGGCTTGTATACAAGTCAGTGGCTAAAGCGAATGTTTCATATCACTCCGCAGGGGGTCCGGTCTTTTGTCACTCTAATCAGCTGCTGTGATAGACAACACCTGTTGTCCTGGCTAACTAGCTGTTGCCTAGCGGTGTTCCACAACGGCACTGTTTTGTTTTGCGCAGCAACAATCTTAACATTAAATAGGCCTAAAGAAATGTCCCCGCCATGTGTGAATCATTTAAGTATATCCATATAATAAGCGGGTTAACTTTCGGCGAGTCGGTCGCTTTGTGGAATAGCAGCACTTCAGAGAGAACAAGACCCCTCCGCTCCGCGTCGGGGTCTAAAGATTCTCTCTGTCGTGCTGCTATTCCACGGTAGCGACCTTCTCGCCGAACGTTAACCCTTACATACTTCTCTATACTCTCTCACTCATCTTTCCTTCACTGTTACCGTTGTATTTTATGGTTTCAAAGCACCATTAATGACATTTTATATCCTTTGACAGTATCTAGAATCAACAGCAAATATACATCAGCAATGCATCAAAGTATAAATTCCAATGGCCAATAAAGGAATAAGTAATTTGAATACACAATATTTATCTAGTCAAACAACAAAATCAACAAAAAAATGGACAACCAGTTGTTTTAAAACCTATTTCTCAGATATCTAGTCCTTTGGTGTGACCTGTTTGTCCTTTGGTGTGATACTTCAAAGTGTCACACCATAGGACTTTTACCATCACACCATAGGACTTTTGAGCTTTTGAGTTAATTTAAAGCCATGTCGTTGCCAACTGAAATACAATTTCACCTTTAGTAAGATGCATTTTCATACATCTACATAAGAAACAAGGCCGACAGGCGGACAACAGATGCGTCCCTCTATGCCAGCTGGCCTCCTCCTAACCTGTCAACGCCCCCCCCCCCCCCCCCCCCCCCCGTACGTGCTTTTTGTTTATTGATCATAGCCTATTGCCCATGGAAACTCCAAATAATGTGGCAGGCAGCGAAATGACGAGACAAGGCTTTATATTTTGCAGTTTAGGCTACAATAAGCCCATCATGCTTGGATTTGGAAAAGAAGCATCTAATTTCAAATTTCACATAGATGAAGTGACTACAGGCCCGTTGCGTTAAGGTAAGCAAAGTAGGCAGCTGCCTAGGGCCCCCGAGTAGGAGGGGCCCCCACGGACGACATGTTTTGTATTCAACCGCAATGACGATTTTAAATAGCTTTATAATACGCTACTGTCATCTGTATGAACGGCTCTGCTGCGTGGGCAGCAACAGCGCCTCCCGAATACCCCCTGCTCGAGGGGCCCCCCTTCAAACTGGTTTGCATCAGCGACAGCGTGAGGTCAAGTGCCGAAAAGCCCAACGACAGTATAGTCAAAATACCCCCAGCTGAAGGGGCCCCCCTTCCAATTGGTTGGCAGCGACATCGTAAAATCATGCACAATACAAACTGAAAAGAAAGCGAAAATATCTCTCTCAGAGGATGTTGCACAGACGCCAGTTTACTTTACATTTTTTGGCTCAAGCCAGTTGCTTTTATAATAAAAGTTATCTCGAAGACAATATATTACTCTCTGTACTGCAATGAAACTGTCCCAGGCCAGTGACATCGCACTGAAAATCCGCTGTAACAAGCACTGGGCAAACGTCTTGAGATTGTTCAATAACGCGCCTTTTGTCGAAGCGGAACTGTTTTGGATGTGGTCAAATGTGCAATATTTTGGATAACACGAGTGAGTTGAGAGGAATCGCCAAATTGTAGCACAATAGTCCCTCTCTTGCTTTTAGCTATGGTGTGGATTACAAGGTGGAAGCGAACGTGGAAGATGGTTACGGTCGGAAAAGCATGGATAACAGTGAAAGGTCGGGATACATTATACGCGGTCAAGACAACGTTTAAGGAAAGGACCAGGCGCGGAGTGGCCATCGGGAGATCGGGGACTTGTCCCAGTGGGCCGCGGCCGCATCATATTTTCAGCCGGCCCTAAAGTGTTTCAGTGTTTATTTTAAAGGCTAACCAACTACGTTTCACTTCTTATCATTGATAGAAAGTTGACTCACCAGTATATATACTGTCTACCAGACTGCAATACCTCAGTGACGATGTCAAACAGTAAATTGGCCACACCCCTTCTCTACTGGTAATGTTCATACACCTTAGATCGCGGAAGTTTACTAGATCTTAGTAACAGTTTCGTTTTCAGTATTTGAAGAACCTGTGATATTTAGATTGGTTACCAAGGGATGGAAATATTAGTAAGTTGTGATTTATTTTCCGATTTCCACATGACTGTTACAGTTTACAGTCTGTCAGTCCAGATTCACTTGTTCTGTGGTTATTGACTTGGGTTACGAACAGACTCCACCAAGTGGTAAGGAAGTGAACTGCAGCTAAGCAGGAAAACACGTTGTACATGTTTTGATGGCATTGGTTTGTTAGAACTAGCGGTATATCTCCTTATCGTCGAAATAATGTTATTATCATACATATATTTACATGTGGCACATTTAGGATGTAGCCTATGTAATGTCTGAAGAAATGGAACAAAATAATTACCACACAAGATCCTGATGTGAGCAGTGCTGGGTGTGTAGCCTAAACTGTGGATTAAAGTGTAATTGCAAGAAACAAAGACATTTGCTGCGGCGAAGACAGCGTTTTAAGGTAGGCCTACACCGTTTGGTTATTAATTTTGTTGACTTATGGTTGTGCTTTGAAGTAGCCTAGGTTTGGCTTAGTTGCTGCATGGTTGCACATGCTGCATTTATTGCACAATGTAGACAGACCTTTTGTAAGCTATAGCCTACTCTTCTAAAAATCCCCACACTCAAAACTTTGTGCCCGTGCTCATCCTGTCTTCTTTAAACGATATTTCAATAGGCCTACAAACTCTCAAAATGACAGTGGAGTGTACATTTTCATGGAACAGTAGCGTGATGTAGCCTAACCTGCAATGTTCTATGGTGAATGCTTTGAACTGTGATGATGGCTGTGTATTTCATCAAGTGTAGGCTACAATTCTCTAGCCTGGGCGAATAGCCGACTGTTGACTCCGTCAATCAGTCTGGCAAAAGCCATGAGGAATCCGTCTCCGTGGACGATGGGAGATGGTCTGATCTTACTCTATCATTTAAATTAATTGAAGTTCCAAACTCAAATTAAAACCCATATTGTGCTTAATTAGCATGCCTGTTACGTTACAGCGTCGCAAAAGCATACAAATAACAAAACGAAAGTGTGAGTTCTACGTCACGTCACCACTCTCAACTGTTTGCTGATTGGCGAAACACTGAGAGAACCGAGCTCGAGGCTTTTGCCAGACGATGTGCGGAGCCAAAATCTTTGGGTGGAGTACAGAGGATGGCGTCGCGAGGCTAACAATTCTCCACTTCAGGTTGATATTTTGACAACACTAATGTCCACATGTAGTAGGCGTACGACTGCAGATTTCGTGGTTTTTGTCTTTTTGGTTAGGGAACCATGTTGTTCGCGTTATTTTTTATTTATTTTTTTGGTGGTGGGGGGGGGGGGGGGGGAAAAAGGGCCGCTAAGGGGAAAATTCTCCCTGTGGGAAAGGTCTTCCCACTCCGCCCCTGGTAAGGACACTGGGTTATTATTTGTCCCCTGTCATAACTGCAATCACGGAGTAACGCAGGTGGTTGAGTGTCCCTTGGTCGCTATTCGTGACTTCATTTATTACCAGAATATTACCTGGTCCAGAAGAACACACCCTTTCCGGAATGATGATTGCGCTTCAGTGATGTGTTATTGTTGATTTGCCATTATTAATGTGAGTTGTTGCTGTAATGGTAGCCTATTACAATGCAAACATTTCGTGGGGTGAATGATGCAATACGAAACGCAGCGTGCAAGAAAAATTACTGAGCAGAAGGAGGGAGGTTGTCTGAATTCTCGTCTGGGGAACACACAGAATTCTTGCTTACCAATATCACCCGCCACTGTGCCTGCAACTGTTAGTTTCTTAGCCTTGGGTTTCTGGACTGTTCTGCTGTTTTATGAGTCAATAGTTCGTTTCACAAATGGTGCACCCTCTGTTGGATTTTAAAAGTGGTTGGAAAGATTAGACCTAATTATTTATTTGTGATTGGCAATGCAGATCATGATTTTGGTCGGGTCAAAAAACCTGATTGGGGTATGCACTCATGTGATGTTAAGATAGGCAAGGTTACATAGCCTATAGGCCTACACAACAGAACATTACTTCATGGGATCATGAGACTATTGAATTGAATGGGTTGTATTTGCCCAGGTTCAGGTCCAGGTTTGCCCATATTATAATAACTACAGGTAGATTGCATTCCATTAGGTTTACATGGATTCTGTGACATTATGTTGTAATGGTATGTGAGAATGACTGAAGTGCCACCCAAAAGCGGTCCCATGCGCCGTGGCTTCCCAGAGCACCCCCCCCTCTGGGAAGCCACGGCGCATGGGACCGCTTTTGGGTGGCACTTCACTTAAGTCCATACGGTCTCAGAAAAACAGGAAAAAAATTAAGCATTGCCACTTGCTAAAATAGACACCTTGAAAAACATGCCAGGGTTGTTTAGACAAATGACTGAGCTTTGATTATTTATTTAAAAATGTTTTAACATGGAGAACCAGGCTTGCGACAGTGACACCATAGGTCAAATGTGACAGTTGACTCAAAATTAAGTATACTTATTTAAGCTCTAGATTTATTATACATTACTTTTTCACAACAACGACATTAGTTTAATCATTTAAAGCATTGACAATTTTGAAAGCATGAATTTTAAGAGTCTGCGACAGCAAAATTTACACGTCACGTCATCTACCCACATACACACCTCCCTGGACTCTCCTCCACTGTCCTGTGAGACAACCTGACTCTAAAGCACAATCAGGAATACTACTGTCATATATGACTCTCTATACTACACTATCAGGAATACTACTGTTATATATGACTCTATACTACACTATCAGGAATACTACTGTTATATATGACTCTATAGGCCTACTACACTATCAGGAATACTACTGTTATATATCACTCTCTACTATCAGGAATACTACTGTTATATATGACTCTCTATAGGCCTACTAGAGGATGACATTTTTCAGGAATTCCCGTGGGTCTCGCGGGTCCTGCGGCATTCCCCTCGGGATGGGAGTCAAAATGTTAAAGATGAACGGGAGCGGGTAGGAGCGGGAATAAAGATGAATGGGAGCGGGCAGGAGCAGGAATAAAAATGAACGTGAGCTGGAATTCCGCTTATTTTTTCTTTAAAAAATAAACAAAAAAGTTTTTTTTTGACGAAACAGGATTGGGGTTGATTTTGAGTGGGAGTGGGCAGGATTGGGAGACATTCTTTTCAGGAGTGGACGGGATGGGATTTGTTTCTTTGACTCCAGTCCGGGATGGGACGGGATGGTATTTTTTTCCTGGGACCAGGATGGGACGGGAGTGAAAATCCACTCCCGTGTCATGCTCTAAGGCCTACTACACTATCAGGAATACTACTGTTATATATGACTCTCTATACTACACTATCAGGAATACTACTGTTATATATGACTCTCTATACTACACTATCAGGAATACTACTGTTATATATGACTCTCTATATACTACACTATCAGGAATACTACTGTGACTCTCTCTACTATTAGGAATACAACTGTTATATATGACTCTCTGTACTACTGCACAATCTTCCCTCTGGACATTTATAATCTTTTAAAATCATTTCTGTACTACCACACACCACACTTTTAAGCCTGATTTATGCTTCAGACGCATAGCCTCTGCGTCCGTCAAATCTGTGGCTGAGTGCGACCACGCCCCCCACGCAGAGGCTCTGCACCTGTCGTCCAGCGCCTCAAAAAAAATCCTGACCATCCGTCGGGCGGACGCGAAGGATGCAGACAAGAAGGCGCTGTGATTGGTCATCTAACTACTTCCTTATTCTCGTGGCAGCGCAGTGCCGGTAGCTAGAACAAACCTGTCTATATTCTGTTAATATTAACGCTTTCTTTCTACAGTAGTGTACGGCTACCCTGTTGTTCTCCTCAACCGAATGTGAACACACATTGGCAGAGTCAAATGTTTCCATGCTCGCATTTTCTGCACGTAAAACAGACTGGGTATGTCAAATAATGATACCAGTACATTGCCTTTGCAGTTTGTGTGAAAATACTTAGCTAACTGAGCTAGAAAGCAACGATGCTTAATAATGGTGGTCAATATTGCTTAGTAATGGCCGCAGTGCTTGCAATGTAGTGAAGGTAATCGCGCTATTTGAAATGTGTCTTGCGACATGAGCCAGATGGGCGCAGTTGCATAAATGCAAAGCTGGTTCGTGAGACACGAACAAATCGTGACCACTCCCAAGGGAAATTTGACGAGCAGCGTTGCTGAAGTCTAATCTGCCCTTTACATCAGTGTTTCCCAACCAGGGGTACGTGAACCACTAGGGGTACGCGAGCACACTGCAGGGGGTACTTGGAAAAATTTAATTTTAACAAATATTTGGAGCTACATTGGGATGGAGAAAGCGATATGGAACTTGACTTAAGGGGTACTCATGGCGAAACGAAAAAGGCTTGGGGGTACACAAGACAAAAAAGGTTGGGAAACACTGCTTTACACTGTGCACTATTTGTGTAGACTTCTTGCACACCTCCTTTAGCCAGGTGTGGAGGAGTGGAACCCCTGGGTCACCAACCATGCAGCCTTTACGTTTATTTGTAGGCCTATACCTGACTACCTCTATTCGCCCTATAATGACACTTTGATTCTTATGACACCATGTTTGACTGCTTTTTGTATCTCTTTCTTCTTCATTTACTATCTGTCAGGCTTGTACGAAATTTCGAATTTCAGTTCAAAGTAATGCCATAATACGAACACTAGGTGGTGTCATTACCTTAAATTTCTTTGAATTTAATCTACACCACCCATTGAAAGTATATAGAACACCACCACTTAGTGTTCGTATTATGGCATTACTTTGAATTGAAATTCTTTCTATTCGGAATTTCGTATAAGCCTGCTATCTGTATGTGCCCACACACAAACACAAAATTGTACAGCACAGGCACGTCCACACACACATTACATTACATTACATTACATTGCACTTAGCTGACGCTTTCATTTATTCAAAGCGACTTACAGTTATTATTTTTCAGGGTATTGTTTACAGTCCCTGGAGCAATGTGGGGTTAGGTGCCTTGCTCAAGGGCACTTCAGCCATGGATGGAGATGTAGGGAGAGGTCAGTGGGGATTCGAACCTGCAACCCCCTAGCTTGAAAGACCAACTCTCTAACCACTAGGCCACAGATGACCCCATCCAAATCCAAACACCTCTCAACTAAATACTCTACAACATGTGCTGTCCCACACATACAGCCATGCCCCCGTCCCTTACCCACAACACACACACACACACACACACACACACACACACACACACACACACACACACACACACACACACACACACACACACACACACACACACACACACACACACACACACACACACACACACACACACACTCATACAGGGCTCTGCACTGTTCTGTATGTGACCATTTGTTACCCAGATAAACCTGCTGACATCCACATCGTCGTAATGGTACGCAGAGGAAAAACCAAGTATTGTTCAGTTCGCATTGCAAACCAACTTTCTGGTCCCGCACGCTCAGACTTACGGTTTGAGATCGGGTGCAGGAACGGGCACAGGTATGGTTCTATGTCGACCTTATTGTGCATGAACAAGACATTTGCAAATACATGCCTAACAAATGTTTGATTTTGCTTTGTACATGCCTTACAAGTTACTTATACAGGCACATTGTACACATGTATTAGTGCTAATAGATGTAGGCCTATCCCTAAATTAAAGTGTTACCGCACAAATATACAGCACACAATACTGTACATTACACACACACAACCACACAACCACACACACACACACACACACACACACACACACACACACACACACACACACACACACGGTCATACAGGGCTCTGCACTGTTCTGTATGTGACCATTTGTTACCCAGATAAACCTGCTGACATCCACATTGTTGTCATGGTACGCAGGGGAAAAGTATTGTTCAGTTCTCATCTATGTCGTCCTGAACGTGCCTTTATTGTTCAGCTTCTGTGTGTTTTCTTCCTCTCTGCAGCTCCTGTTACTCTGGACCCCAACACTGCAGACCCACAACTGATCCTGTCTGAGGACCTGACCAGTGTGAGGAATGGTGATAAGAAACAGCAACTTCCTGGTAACCCAGAGAGATGTAATCAGTATTACAGTCTCCTGGGCTCTGAGGGCTTTAACTCAGGGACACACTGCTGGGATGTGGAGGTTGGGGACAACACAGGGTGGCATGTGGGTGTGATGGCAGAGTCTCTCCAGAGGAAGGGAGACTTCAGATCCTTCTGTGGGCGGTGGTATGTGTATTATTATGATGGTAAATATGGAGCACGTGCCTCATCACAGCCCCGCACTGTCCTCACAGTGAAACAGAAACTCCAGAGGATCAGAGTCCAGCTGGACTGGGACAGAGGAAAGATGTCATTCTCTGACCCCAATAATAACAGTCATTTACACACCTTCACCCACACTTTCACTGAGAGAGTGTTTCCCTATTTAAATATTGGTTGTAATGCCTGTCCTCTGAGGATGCTACCAGT
This sequence comes from Engraulis encrasicolus, assembly GCF_034702125.1. Taxonomy (NCBI): domain Eukaryota; kingdom Metazoa; phylum Chordata; class Actinopteri; order Clupeiformes; family Engraulidae; genus Engraulis; species Engraulis encrasicolus. The sequence continues at coordinate 22,449,378 of NC_085876.1, read as the reverse complement.
GAAGACCTCTATAAAAGTAGAGCAGCACAAATAGACAAATTGAGCTGTGTGTGTGTGTGTGTGTGTGTGTGTGTACGCATTCGTACATGCGTGCATGCGGGCGTGGGTGCATGCGTGTGTGCATTCATATGACATGCATGTGTGCACCTTTTCTTGCATATGTGTGTATGTGTGTGTGCGTGTGTATTAATGCAAGACCTGTGCTGTGCTATTATCATATCGTACTGTATAGTATGTTAGAGTCCTTTTTAATTGTCCATAATGCCATACCAGTCAAGACCACCAATCCATCCAGGGTCAGGAATTAGTGAGGCCTTACAGGCCAAATTAGCATTTTGTGATGGCATGAATCTATTTGACTTTGTGTTAAAACTGTGTCTTAATTACACTTTGTCTTCAATTTATCTTTCTAATGGTGTGTATAGTGGTAGAGTGGTGTGTGTGTGTGTGTGTGTGTGTGTGTGTGTGTGTGTGTGTGTGTGTGTGTGTGTGTGTGTGTGTGTGTGTGTGTGTGTGTGTGTGTGTGTGTGTGTGTGTCCTCTGGGAGCATGTACTGTCTCCAACCTGCTGCTCTCCTCATTGAGGTGTGAAGAACTGACATTACACATTAATATTAGTCTAAATAGTACTAGTGTTCCCCACATTGCATTAAAAGGTTTGGGTACACCTTTGGGAAAATCATTACATCATTTTATCCTTTGTTGAGCTTTTGACAAATCATCTTCATATTCACATAAGAAATGTGTTAACAGTGCTATTACAGTTTTTTTCTGATCGCTAAAGCTCAATTTTCGCAACTTTGGCTGCTTTTGCAAAACTCTACACACAACTACAAGAACATCACACCAATCTAGCAAAGCACTGTAGATACGTTGCAAAATCAAACTAAGGTTGAAAAACGCTATACACTTTTGTAAATTTTGCACATTTGTGTCAAATCCTTCACACAAGCATCTTTGTAACTAACACACACGCACTACAACTACACACATGCAGTATAAATGATACACACATTTAGCTTGTGTTTTCTTTGCACAATGTAAATCAATTGTAGATCACACTTTTGTCATGAATACTTGTGATATAAAAACACAGGGGATAAGACTTCAATCATGGATGTGTATTTACGGTCCCCAAAGCAAACTAAAGATTCGTTTTTGACATGTAATTCAAATGCAAAAGAAAACACAATATAAGTCTAACAATGGGAAATTACTGAACATCCATATGCCTTGCTGGATCTGACAATAACATTTCATTGACATCACATGCTATGTCTTCAAATGCAAGACAGCGGAGAGAGTATCGCCTTGTATGGTATATCCAGTCCTGATATGCTCTCTGGTCAATATCAATATGGACGTCTACAGTAGCCTATATTCCAAACTAATTGTTGATTACCTGCACATACTGTATCAACATAGTTGCTTTATATGTTCTGAATTCCATTCAAATAGAACTTTGTAGACCTGCTTCATGGGAATTTTGTTTCTTTCAACTAGCTGTGATATTGCAAAGATGCACACATTATTTATATTTGCAAAGGTTCTGCCATGTTCTATTAGGCCTACTGAATTTCCTGCAGCCTTATTGTTAGCCATCACCATATTCAGAATGTGGGTCTCCTGCTCAGGTGTGAACACACAGTTGTTCTCTGCCGCCTGCTCTCAGAATTCTAGTAATTCTGTAAAGTAGCAATCCCATCACTTGTACATTACTGTATTTCACACATTACAGTCAGTATATACTACATTGTCTCTGTACATATTTGCTACACTGCGCTGTTGAGTATGAAATGACTCTACATACCGGTTCTCAGCGTGAAATGTTTTGCTTTATGCTCTCTACAGTGTAGCGGCTCAGATTGGGTTGAGCCCTTTCACCAGCTTTCCTGTAGCTCATGCCATGGTTGATGACATGGTCAACGAATGTGTCATCTTTGATTCTTTGTGTCTTTGTCTCTTTTCTCCCTTTCCCCACCCTCCTCTGATCCTCACTATTCTGGTGTTTCTTTCTCCTTCCATTATTTTCTACACGGAAAGCTTATCTGTGACTTATTTATACAGCATGCCGGTTGCCAGGTGAAGAGATCATCTAAAGGTGTTTTCTCCTGTCACATGTTGTCTAAGAATTGGTATTGTAGTGTACAACATATCCACGAATGCGTATATTTTTTCTAGGACTGTGTTTATAATTTGCAAATTGTGTGCAAAGCAGTGAGTTGTGTTTACAGTTATGCAAAGTGTGTTTTATAACATTACAAACTGAGTGCTAATCAGTTTTTGTGCTATTAGTTTGGCTGATTTGGTTATAGGTTTGTGCATCTGTGTGAGGAGTTCAGCAAAAGCAGCCAAAGGTTGCAAAAAATGTGCTTTAGCGAACAGAAAAAACTGTAATAAAACTTACTATTTGCTTCCAAACTCTTGCTATTGTCATTCTGTATTTCCTTGAAATGTGCAACTTGAGGCCAATTCACTCAACCAAAAAAAAATCTTCAGTACGGGTCTCTGCATACATTTGATACATTTTTGATATAAGCAAGGCATTTTTTTGAAAAGGTGTGTTGAATCTGTGCAGATTGAGAAAGCATTCATAGTTTGAAATAGTTGCAAAAATGTCTAACAGTGTTCATTTTAGTTTTTAAAATGAAAATAAAGCCTAATGGAAATCCCATGTTTGAAGGCAAAATAGGTTTTGCTTGTGACTTAGGGATGCAAGGCAAAGTTTTACTCAATATCTCACCAAAGTGCAATTCAAAGGACATTCTCTCATTTGCAATAGGGATGTTGAATGGGTAAAAGTCCCCAAAAAGTTGTGCTTGTTATGCTGACTGTGAGGAAACTTTATTGTTTTCCTCATGGAGGTAGAGCATCAGTGAAGCACAAGGATGCGAGCAAGAGGAGAGGGGGCGGGAGGTCAGATAATAACCACTTATTGGGTGAGCTGTAACCTGTGTCCTGACTCCTGCCTGCAAATAAAGTCAGTACCGCATGTATCCAGCAGAGGGCAGCAGCAGAACAAGAACTAGAGTAGAGTAGAGTAGAGCATCATTTATTAGGCCTACACGCACATAAGCTGAGACACACACATGCAGAGGCACACAGGCCCACACACCCATACGGCGCACTCAAATAAACATACTGTTAGACACAGTGACATGCTGAAACCCTGGCGCACACATAGAGACCATTCAGTTCGGTGTTCAGCTCATGTGTGTTACTGTCATTCACATCACCATTCCATAACACTCATACTGCCCGCACCAGTCAGAACTGATGTGCTTACCTACAAACCACACACGCTCATACAGGGCTCTGCACTGTTCTGTATGTGACCATTTGTTACCCAGATAAACCTGCTGACATCCACAATGTTGTCATGGTACGCAGAGGAAAAAAACAAGTATTTTACTCTCTAGTCCCGCACGCTCAGACTTTTGGTTTGAGATTAGGTGCTGAAACGGGCACCGGCACGGTTCTATGTCGGCCTGAACGTGCCTTTATTGTTAAGCTTCTGTGTGTTTTCTCCCTCTCTGCAGCTCCTGTTACTCTAGACCCCAACACTGCACACCCACGACTCATCCTGTCTGAGGATCAGACCAGTGTGAGGCGTGGTGATAAGAAACAGCAACTTCCTGATAACCCAGAGAGATTTGATTAGGCTTTCTGTCTCCTGGGCTACGAGGGCTTTAACTCAGGGACACACTGCTGGGATGTGGATGTTGGGGAGGGACAACACATTGTGGGCTGTGGGTGTGATGGCAGAGTCTCTCCAGAGCAATGGGGACTTCAGCTCCTTGAGTGGGCGGTGGTATGTATACTGTATTACAATATTGGTAAATATGGAGTGTGTGCCCCACCACAGCCCTCCACTCTTCTCACAGTGAAGCAGAAACTCCAGAGGATCAGAGTGCAGCTGGACTGGGACAGAGGAAAGCTGTCATTCTCTGACCCCGATAATAACACACATTTACACACCTTCACACACACTTTCACTGAGAGAATGTTTCCATATTTTAATATTGCTTGTAATGCCTGTCCTCTGAGGATGCTTCCACTGAAGTCCTCAATAACAGTAGAGCAGCACAGGGACTAGAGCTGTGTGTGTGTGTGTGTGTGTGTGTGTGTGTGTGTGTGTGTGTGTGTGTGTGTGTGTGTGTGTGTGTGTGTGTGTGTGTGTGTGTGTGTGTCAGAGATGGAGAGAGAGAGAGAGCGAAGGAGAGAGAGAGAGAGAGAGAGAGAGAGAGAGAGAGAGAGAGAGAGAGAGAGAGAGAGAGAGAGAGAGAGAGAGAGAGAATGCACCGCACTAACACATTATTTGCTGATGTAAGACTTACACTGATATACAGGTAGTCTTGCTGTGACGGTCCTTTATAATTTTTGTACACAATACTCAAATGGGCAGGGCCACCAATACAGGGTCAGACATTACTGAGACCTTACAGGGCAAATTGACCATTTTCACCTCCGCCAAGGAGGTCATGTTTTCGGTCGTGTTGGTTTGTCTGTTTGTTTGTCTGTCTGTCTGTCTGTCTGTCTGTCTGTCTGTCTGTCTGTTTGTTTGTTTGTCAGTAGCATAACTTAAGAACTAATCAACAGAATTTGACGGAACTTTCTTTAGTTATTGCTAATGACCCAAGGAACAAGTGATTAAATTCTGGTGGTGATCCGGATCACGGATCGAAACCAGGACTTTTGGAAAGATCCTGTCAGCAGCATAACTCAAAAACTAATCAACTGGGGTGAGTTTCTCAAAAGAGAAGTTGTTAGCCTGTTAGCAACTTCGGTAGTTGTGAATGGGAAAATGCATTGAAAACAACAAAGTAGCTAATGTATTAAGCAACTTTGGTTTTGAAAAATTCCCCCCTGAAGAAACTTTGTGGAGTTGTTAGTAATGACCCAAGGAACAAGTGAATACATTCTGGCGGTGATCCGGATCACAAACCGGAACCAGGACTTTTTAAACGATTCTTCACCATTGCTGGCCTATATATCTAGATGCCCCTAGTGACCAGAAATTGTTGCGGGGACTCAACAAAAAGAAGGCAGAAAGACTTGGGGTGTAACAGTCAAATGTTCTATCAAGCAGCTTCCTTGGCAGAGCTCTGCGCTCTATGAGTGCTTCTAGTTTAATTATGTAGTTGATTCATAAAGAATACGTTTTGTTAAAATTACACTTTTTCATTAATGATTGCACCTCTTGTCTTTTTGTTGTAGATTTTAATTACCTTCGCCGACTTTGTCGCGAAGGTTATGTTTTGACCGCTGTGTATTTATTTATTTATTTGTGAATATGTTTGTTTGTTTGTACTTCGTATAACTCAGACAGAACTGAGCCGATTTTTATGAAATTTAGTGGGATGATTGGTCATGACCCAAGGAACAATCGATTACTTTTTGGGAGTGATTGGGTCAAAGGTCCGATTTGCCTGAAACCAGTGCCAAGATGTGCAGAATTCAATTCCCGATCTTGTGATGTGCCACACGTCATGGTGGTGTCCATACGTTTTTTAGCGGTTGGGGGTCAACGGTCAGTGGGGTCAAGACCTTGCGAAATTCAAGTAGAAGTATAGTTTCTCATCTTAACTCGGTCAATTCTGGACCGATTTTTATGAAACAAATGACATTAAAATTTCAGAAATGTGTCCACCACAATCTCCATACTAGACTCTGAAGATGGCCAAAAAAAAAATAAGTGGCGTAGGCGATGGTTTGCGCTCTACCGAGTGCCCGTTCTAGTTCTTTTTGTTTTTCGACTTTATTTGATAGGACAGTGTGAGAGGTGGACACGAAGCGAATTGGGAGAGAGACGAGGAGGGGTCGGCAAAGGACCCGGGCCGGGAATCGAACCTGGGTCAGCCGCATGGACCTCTCTCTTGTCTAATGGTGTATAGAATAGTAGTAGTAGAGTAAAGTGTGTCCTCTGGGAACATGTACTGGCCCAACCTGCTGCTCTCCTCATAGGGGTACAAGTCCAAATATTAGTCCAATCAGTGCTAGTCTTCCCCACATGGCATGTAAACATTTGGGTACGCCTTTGGAGAAATCATTACATCATTTTATATTTCATTGAGCTTTTGAAGCAGCATCTCCATTTGGATATAAACATGTTAAATGAAACAGTTCCGTGAATAAAGATTACTATTTGTGTTCAAACAAGTCTCCCTGTTGTCATTTCGTCTTTCCTTGAGATGTGTGACTCGAGGACTATTCACTCGACCAATCAGCTGTCAGCAGATGTGAAGCTCATCAGTCATGAGGGGTTTGTTTTCATCCTCCTCACCCACATGTGCTACAAAACTAACACAGTTTTCGGTATTATGAAGGTATTTTTGAAAAGGTGTGTTGAAATAGTTCTAAAAAGGTGTAACAGCTGTCTGCAGATGTGGAGTTCAATGTTCAGGTTTGTTTTCATCCTCCTCACCCACATGTGCTCCACATCCCTCCAGTCCTTGGGCCTATACGCATGAACGACCATCCGGGTACTTTGCTCCTAAATGTGCGTTACGCCCCTTTATGGGTGAAAACAAACCGAATGTCTCATCAACTTACATGCTATCGGCTACCCTAAATGAACACAGTACATGCTTCAGTCACGGCTGTTTGGCAATATTATTTGAACAGCCAGCAACACTACACGTTTTCGGCATGTTGCGCATGAACAACGCTAGTCTACAGGTCCTTATCTTTCGTTTATTAAACCCCAACATCACCAATTGACTTGCATTGACTGTTTTCCCCCACAAATGGGCGTAACGCACATGGAAAACGTCACGTCCTTCATGTGTATATTAAGAAGCTGGTTCAGCAGTAAAGTAGGTTCATTTAAGAGGTACATCATCTAATAGAAGAGCCTGGAGTCCTCTGGGTTCTAAAGACAATGAGGACTCCAGGCTCCTCTATTAGATGATTTACCTCTTAACTTAACCTGCTTTACTCCTGAACCAGCTTCTTAGTACAGGCCCATAGAGGTAGAAAAAACACTAGAGAGGACCCCGACCCCCTTTTACGGCAATCTGTAGTGGCCATTATCTGTAGGTAGATCAGAGAAATGGAAATTAACGGAGAACGAGGCTCACCTCTGTCAAAAATGGCTTAATCATGTGAAAATGCCCATCAACACACTATACAAGGACAATAGTTGAAGTGTGTTGCTAACTATGTTCATAAAAGATATTATTTGATTTTTAAATGTATTTTATCGACTCATATGATTTAAGTAGATATTTAGCCTGACATTTCAAATCTGGTCTTTGATTAAAGTGTTACTTCATATTTACACAGTTTTAGTCAATTTCTTGACAGGGGTGGGCGTGTTCTCCATTGACTTGCATTGCCTACAGGTACCTACACTACCTACGGAATTTGGGAAGCTCCAGCTGCCATTTCCCAGTGCTGTCGCAAATTGCTGTGTCCTCTCTAGTGTTATTTTCTACCTCTATGTACAGGCCCCTCTTGTCTCCCAGGTAAGGGCGTCTCCTCAGTGGGAATGAGGTCCATCAGGTTGACATGTTATGTTCCTTCTCGCACAAAAACTTTCAATTTTCAAAGATCTACTGTACTTATGACATTAAGGCAATGTTGTTCAACTCTGGGGTATAAGTAATACGACATAACTATTCAACTTTTTTTTTTTTTTTTTACAATTTAAGTCATCAATATCTATTGGTTTAACACCCTGATATTATGTAGTTCAGTCATGTATTATTTCTTGTGAAAATCCCCAGAAATGTGGGATGTCAAAATGGGGTCTCGTGACAAAAATGGTTGGGAACGCTTAAGCGACAAAACCATAAATCGGTTGCTTTGAAGGATTTGCTAATGTTACTGACCTACCTTAGTTTGGCTATCTCCTGCAGTGAAATACCCTAGACTACAATGCCTGCTGCTTCTGCCTGTCTGAGTCCCTCCCTCTTCCACTCTCCCTTGCCCTCCTTAGATAATAAGGAAGTGAAGTCTAAGGTACAGAGGGCAGCTATTCCTCCGTAACACTTGAACAGGTATGTGGCGCTTTTTTCTTCAATAGAAGACTTTTTCCTTTTGTTTAATGGCTTACAGAATGAATGGGGCATGTTTATATTAATACATTCACAATGAAATTACTTTAATACAGTAGACTAACGTTAAAACTTCTCATTCCACCAAATCAATATGACAGTAAACGAGCTGCAACAGGTGCCGAGAGCTGGTGTATCATAAGTAGGCCTACTTTAAACTTTGGCTATTGTGGAATTGTCTTGCAAATATTGCAATTAGGTTGACGTAATGTAATATTCTGGAGAGGAAAGTCCTCATTTTGTGAATTCATATTCCTGATTAGCTGGTAACATTCATCCAGTGGCCATTAGTTGTACGGCAAGACACACATATGCACGCACACACACACACACACACACACACACACACACACACACACACACACACACACACACACACAGAACTGACGAAGACTGTAAATTATTGATTGGGCAGTGACCTGCAGTGATATCTCATGCAGGATTGGAATAGGTAGCCTATCCATGTTTTATTAGGGGCCAAGCAGCGAAGCTGGCGAAGGCCCCTATAGAGTTAGTAGGTTTTCTGCTTATTATTATTATCTAGGCACCTTTCTTCTCCTTAGCAAGTCTATGGCAGCCCATAGAACCGTAGGTAGGAAAATGCTGTAAATTGGCACACACATTAGGGACAGTCTCAGCCTTATCCACAGCGATTTATAGGTCCCCAATCCCAACACTCTAGCGCCACCAGCAGGTCAAAGTTGCAGGTACATTTCTGCTTGTAACTTTTGAACCGCTGGGGCAATTTTCATAAACTTGGTATCCCTGGAATCCTTGGGCCAAGACGAATCCAACGCACTATATGACGTCATTTTCCGCCAGGATAGTTTTCCCGCCATTTTGAATTTTGTAAAATTCAATAAAAATGCTATTTTTCCCGCAATTTTTGACCAATTCGCCCGAAACTTGGTATATAGTATCTCTGGACTGAGTTACATATGGGGTCTCAAGGAATATTGGATACCTTTTATCGTTTAGCCGTGACAGCCAATCAAAATTGTCGTAAAAGTGGCAAAACAGGAAGTGAGGTCATATCTCAGCAACCGTTTGTCGAATTAGTCTGGGATTTTGTACACAAATAGTAGTCCATCCCAAGACCTACCACAAAGAAAATCAGATCCCCAGCTCAAACTCTGTAGCGCCACCAACAGGTCAAATTTTTAGCTACATTTTTGCCTGTAGCGTTTACACTGTATGCCTAATTTTGAAAATAATACTATCACTAGAATCCTTGGGCCAAGCCGAATCCAACGCACTATATGACTTCATGTCAAACAGAAGAAAAAAGTCCGCCATTTTGAATTTTGTGAAATTCAATAAAAATGCTACTTATCCCACAATTTTTGTCAGAATGCCCTACAAAAGGGTACACTTCATCTTGGGACTGGTATGCTTTAGGATATTTAAAGAATTTTGGACACCTCTTATCGTTTGCTGGTGACAGCCAATCAAAATTGTCATTAAGGTGGCAAAACAGGAAGTGAGGTCATATCTCAGCAACCGTTAGTCAGATTCTGTTAGGATTTTTTGCACACATACTAGTCCATCCCATGACCTCCCACAAAAAAATCCAGACCCCAAGCTCAAACTCTCTAGCGCCACCAACAGGTAACAGAAAGTGAGCTCATATCTCGGCAGCTCTTCAACGGATTCAAACTAAACTTGGATTATGTGATCACACTCCCCTCCAAGGAATGCACACCAACATTGCCAACATTTTGGGCCAAAGGGGGCGCTGCAGTCCCTTCTGTTGCCGTGGCGACTTTGGCAAGTTTACTGCTTGGCCCCGCATTGCTGCTTGCAGCTATATTTGACTATGTTTTACTATTTTATCTTGTATAGGAGAAAATGGCATCAAAATTCGAAGAAGATCTCACCTGTCCTGTGTGCTGTGACATCTACAAGGATCCTGTCATACTGACGTGTTCTCACAGTGTATGTAAGTCCTGTCTGCAACAGTTCTGGGAGAAGAATGGATCAAGAGAATGTCCCTATTGCAGGAGAAAATGCTCAAAAGACTTTTATCCACCCAACATGGCGTTAAGGAACTTGTGTGAGACATTCCTACAGGAGATGAGTCAGAGAGCTTCAACAGGGTCTGAGGTGCTCTGCCTTCAGCATAGAGAGAAACTCAAGGCCTTCTGTCTGGACGATAAAGAAACTGTGTGCTGGGTTTGTCGAGACTCAGTGAAACACAAAAATCACAACATTAGACCCATAGATGAAGCAGCACCTGAACGCAAGGTGAGAAATTATTCATATAGTTACATGGTGTTGTAGCAAATTATTTTGACATTACTCTGTGACCTAAAGGAGTGTTAATTCCTTTCAGGATGAGTTGAAGATCAAAATGCATCCATTAAAGGAGAAACTGAAGACATTTGAAGAAGTTAAACTCCTCTGTGGTCAAACAGCAGCTCACATTAAGGTGAGACATGGATCAGTACATTAAGGAAGAAGTGTCATGTTGATTTGAGGGTTTATAGATAAAATATAACTAGCTAATTCCTTTATGTGCCTTGTCTTGTATGTGTCTGATGTGTTTGTAGACTCAAGTTCATAACACAGAGAAGCAGATCAAGGAAGAGTTTGAGAAGCTTCACCAGTTTCTTCGAGATGAAGAGGCAGCCAGGACAGCTGCACTGAGGGAGGAAGAGGAGCAGAAGAGTCAGATGATGAAGGAGAAGATTGAAAAGCTGAGCAAAGAGATCTCATCTCTTTCAGAATCAATCAGAGCCATAGAAGAGGAGATGGAAGCTGATGATGTCACTTTCCTGCAGGTAGGTTACACTCCATCTTTAGGCAATGAGATCATTATTGTGTCTTCGCCTGCCGGAAGGTAGCCTAACTTGGGTTGTCCGGCTGTACGTGAGTCTGTGTGTTTGTTTGTTTATTTGTTTGTTGTAATTAATCAGACACACATTATCAGTAGCCTAACCTTTTCACTCTTTATTTGACCATCATAGTCTACTTGCCAGGATAGGGGACCCGGAAATGTTTGGTACCCCAAAGTTTTTTGATGGAAATGTATAGTATAGGTCCCCAGTACATAGAAACTGCCGGATGCTACTTTGTAAATGTTGAGCAATTTTTGTATTAGCATAATTAGCATAAATTAGCAAAATCGCCTTTATGGCCTTATAGCAGGATCAGTTTGACCAATCCACACAATCTTGGTGTGGTTTTGGGGGTTTTGGAGGATGCTGAATTCATTTGTGACATTTTTAAATGCCTGTCAGATTCAAAATGCCTCTCAATGTCAAGGGTAGACACATTTTATGTCTTTATCAGTTGATTTTGGCAACGTTTTTAGGTAATTTACATACCATAAACCTTACTTATTTCAATTATTTCTACCCATGGCCCTACTATATAAAGTAGATGAGCTACATCTATTGCCAAAGACATAGAATTAAGGTAGAGACTTGAGGTGCTGTAGTACAGCGGATGTGGAAAGTGAGTGAGGTCCTGATTTTCAGGAGTTTATTTTATGCAATCATATATGAAACATTTCATGGTTTGTGCTAACTTCAGTTAGGTATTTTAGTTTGAGTATCACTTGTGTTTTTTCTCACTTTTTGGAGGGGGGGGCACTATTGAATGTGTATTTTATTAGCATAATTAGCCTAAATTAGCATAAGCGCCCTTATGGCCTTATTACATGATCAGTTTGGCCAATCTACTCAATCCTGGTGTGGTTTTGGAGGATGCTGAAGTCACTAGTGACTTTTATAAAATGCCTGCCAGGTTCACAATTGTAGTCCATATCAAGGGGGGGACTTGATAAGCTGATTTTGGCAATATATTTGGTAAAATACACACCTATTTTTCACCAAATGTAGAGAATAGAATGAATAGATAATAGATGATAATGCAGGTCAAGTGCCATTCAAAATGCGCAAAGCCACTGTACAGAATTTTTTTTATCACAATAAGAGAAAAAGCAAATTAAACTAAAAGAATAAAATAACAATAAACAAAGTAATTATAGCAATATAATTTCTTAGAGCATACATTACAAATTTTATTGGAACACCATGTAACAAGGGTGCAATGATGGGAAATTGTTCTCTATCAAAGAAGTATGACCTAAACCAAGAGAGTAAAGGTAAAGCCCCTTTGATGCCTACATATGATACGTAGACATATATCAATTACAACAGTAAGAACACAAACAACACAATTACTCACAACTTGGGCTGGTTGCTATGCTAGCCAGCATCCGTAACTATGACACTGTATACATAGCTTCTCTACAGAGCCATCATCATCATCATCGTCACTGTCTTCATCTGTTATGGTCTCTTCTTCACCATGATCCCCTTGATTCTTGTAACCTGTTGTTATTGGTTAGGTATATTGTAACATGTAAGGATGAGGTGAGGAAAGCTGGACAATGGTAGACTTGTTGCCTTTCCTTAGGCATCCATTTTCATCCATGATTGAAACTGGGACAGGATTCAGCTCATAGTCAAAGACTGTAGACAACTTTACTTTTCTCTGGGTTCATGCCATCAGCAGTTGAGCAAACCATGCATATATGATCTTTCTTTCGACTTTAAACCCTTTTGTCTTTATTTTCATTGTCACAACTTTTTTTGAGATGGTTGCATGAAATCCCACCGGGTCATGTCTTTGTCCAATTTCCACTGCATCTTGCACATTGACCTTTACATCTGCCACCTGCCCACTGATAATGTGGTGGAGGGTTGTGGAGTCTGTGGTGAGTGAGTTAGAGTTTTCTCATAACATTGTCCCTCCTCATCCTCTTTGTGTATCTTGGGCTTCATGGTTTTATCCAGTGCTTCTGTATCCATCTCACTCAATGACTGGGACAAATGGGAACTGAAAGAATGCTTCATCCAGCTGAGTGGTGTTCTCACCACGCTGTTTCAGCATCTCCTGGACCCCTGACCAATGGAGAGAATCCACCATCATCCCCATCCCGAAGAAGTCAACTGCTAAAGATCTCCAGGACTACAGACCAGTGGCATTAACATCTGTGCTGTGCAAGTGTATGGAGAGAATGATGTGGCCTTCTTTCCTCTATGGTGTCAGACCAGCTGGATCCACACCAGTTCGCCTACAGGGAATGCCGGTGTGGAGAATGCAAGCCTCTCACTTCTGGACACAGTAGCCAGGAACCTGGACTCAATACACCCACACACCAGGATCCTGTTCACAGACTGCATTCAACACTGTGCATATTGACACACTCCTCCAGCAGCTCTCCAACCTTCAGATCCATCCAGCACTTACCCAGTGTATTAAATATTTTTTGCTGGACAGACCACAGCAAGTATTTTTCAATGGGGTAAATATGCTCATGACATTGACTTGGTGGCACATATGTCTGTCCCTGATGCTCCAAATCGCTACCTGGAGGTAGTTGACAACCAGCGCCAAACTTTTGTAGAACTTTCCTTTGAGCTGAATGTCTCAAAGACAAAGGAGCTGGGGGCAGAGACAAGACATCAACTCCAGCCACTCTCCATCCAAGGGCAGACAGGAGTAAGTGGAAGTTTTTAGGTACCTAAGCACCGAAATGGACACCTCCCTGTCTTTCTCACTGCACGTAGACTTGATATTTAAAAAAACCTACTTCACCTACTTAGTAAACTCAGGACATTTCAAGTCAGCAAGGACATATAGTTATTAGTACCATTTCATACCTACCTAGATACTCGCTTAAGAACCTTGGCATGAGCTATAGTAACATACAGGATTTTTTAAAATGAAGCTGTACATGATTGTCTGTCAGATCAAATGGCGTGATCCACAACAATGATCAGTCATACAGAGACCTGGGATGATGCAGACCCTCCTGTCATTCATTGGCTCATTCGGTCATATGATTAATTTAACTGGCCTGGAGGAGCTCATAGGGACTGCATATGGAGGTATGACCTCAATCTTACAGTTTTTCTCGATTGCCTACACACAATTTTCGGAATCGGTCTTCGAATTCTCAAAACTCTACACACAAATCTCCAAACCTCACACACAACGGGCCAAACTCTTCACTACCTCTGAAAAATGCACGTCTTGTCTCAAAACAATGTACTCTCTTCTAAAAAACTCATTTTGTCGTCAAATGACACACACAGACAGTCACTACAATACACATTTGCAGACCCATTAAAACACTGTTGGGCACAGGGTAAAACTAATTTCTCCCAGTAACTTGGGCTTTTTTGTTCTGGATTGCATGGATACTGTGACATAAGTTGGAAAAACTTCATTCCCACAACACACAAACAGAAACAGAAAGATTTGTATGTCTTTTTCACAAAAATAACACAATACTGCCTATTTGGCAGTACAAAAAAACCATTACATTACTGTATAGCCTATTGCTATGAAAAAAACTCTATACTCAACTTGAAACACAGTAGAAACTTATTTTCTTCAGTGTTCTACTTACTAAAGAGGGTATTTTTCTGTAGTAAAATACTGAAATATTGGTTTAAGCTTCGGAGTACACAGACGTGTATATATTTTACATATTTTTAAAAATATTTACGTAAAAATTGCACTAATGTATTGTAAAATATTGGGTAACCACATGAAAGTTATGTCTTGTATAACATAGTTTTGAGTTCAAAAACTAAACAAATGGGTTTTCTCCTTGCATCCACTCATTTTTCATCAATATGACATGCAATGTGTGTCCTTATGGGGTGATGATTTCAGATTGTAAACCGGTATGAAGAGAGTTTGCCCATGTGATGAGGAAGTGAACATAGTTGCAGTTGATTGTAGTGTTGTGAATGACAGTGTGTTCCATGAGAAACCCAGTGTTTTTCTTTATGAAAATTGAGTGTAATCCAGAGAATTGTGTGTAATGGTGTGAAAAGAGTGTGTTTTAAAACTGGAATTTGAGTGTTAAGTAGGAATTGTGTTTAGTGTTCAGTGACATTGGTTAGGGGAGTTGGGAAATGGGTGAGATGTTCCGAGAATTGTGTGTGAAGTACCAGAACTTGTGTGGAGGCAATCGAGAAAAACTGTAAATCAGGCCTGGCTCATGGACCGGCTATGGGTAGATTGCTTCATTACCCCAGCGTTCATAGCTCACAGAATTGGCTCTTTCAACAACATTGTCTTCAACATATCGTCGCCTTAGGATTATAGGGTTCTATCTGACATTTTGGTCGAAATTGAGTTATTGCCATAGTCATATTATAGTAGCACTGCTTTACATCCTAGAATGTGTTTTTTAACGTTTTATGCATTTTTCACCGTTTAATCCTCAGAACCATAAGGTTCTATCTGCAAAACTGCACTTCAACTTAGAATTATAGGGTTCTATCTGACGCAATTGAATGTAGCAGCTTTGCAAAGCGGCTAATCAGCTGCTTTTTCATTTGTTATGATACCAACGCATGTCTCCGGTCTCAGTGCTAACATTGCCTCGCAAAATGTTGCAAATATGAGCTTCTGTTTGCCATTCAAAGCAAGGACGGCGACTCCAATGTACCCCCGCTTATTTGATCAGCAAAAGGCGGAGCTATGCACCAAGTTGGACAGATCTTGCAACTTACAGTGACACTGATGTAGCCCACGTTAGAAAGTTGAGGTCGAAACACATTCAAAGAACAAACGTGGCAATTCTTAATCCCATGCTTGCCAATTAGCTGTGCTTACGTGAGGCAACATTAGGTTTTGCGTTGCGTTGGGTCAGAATTGCTCATAAAGTGGCCTATCATGGACATGACCAAACTTAGGCTATCAATATTAAGCCTACCTTATCACATAGCTTTTACGATGAGATGCTATCACAATTGATTTTACCAAGCTAAGCAGTCCCTGTAGGAAGATAGTAATGACAGCAATCTTTACGCACGTGTTCAAGACTATAGACAGCGCTTGTAAGTGCTCGCTGGTTGCGCATGGTGTAGGCTACCAGCATGGTAATCTGACTAATATACAATGGCTTTGGTTCACTATTATTATTGTTGACACATTTTGGTTCCCACGCCAATAATGGGACACACGTTACAATAAAATATCGTTAGGCCTATCTATCTAGGCCTATCTATCTAATTTTGCCATGGCTAACCTTTCCCAGGTGCCACCTGGAACAGGTGCTGCATATCCTATTGGGCTTTTTTTGTTAATTTAATCCGATGGCTGTATAGTTAAGATTTTCTGGAGGCTTTTAGCATATTTAAGATTGTGTAGCTTTTATTAGGTCTATTTAAGATAATGTAGTGGTCTCAATGACAGATTACACTGACCCAGGCCAAGTGACCGCAAGAACCAAGGGGGCCCTAAAGCTCATCATCCACGCTACAGTTTCAATATCACTTTTAAAACATTGTGCATATCATTATTCATCCCTGGAAAGTGAAAAACAGGTAGGCTACCTGGTAAAAGTGGGTAATGTATTATATGCAGCCCTGGAATAGTCTGGCAGCAATAGTGCAGTTTTACTGCAGAATGCAATATTTTAGAAACACAACTCCATACTATACAAAAATATTTCACTTAACTCTAATGTATATTTGAATTGTAATGCAGTGCTAACAGATCTACACCTGGTATTTTACATTAAATTACATAATATTAGGCCTACACTTACCATATGCTTTTCATCCAAAGGGACTTACAGTACAAGGTATTGGTACAGAATATTGGCTACAGTCCCTGGAGAAGTAAGAGGTTAGATTCCTTGCACAAGGGCATCTCAGCCAGGGAGTGAAACACTGAGTGGTAGGGTGGGTTTCAAACCTGTAACAATCTGCTTTAAAGTCTCCTTAACCACTTGGCCAGGGGTGGAGAAACTTTTGCATCTGTACTATGAACACAAATCAGGATTTCCCCCTGCACTTTAGGCCTATATTGAAGGCAGCCACCTTCACAACAGACCCCACCTTAACCAACTTAATTGTATTGCAAATGTAATTCCTAAGAATACTTTACAAAATATGTCATATTTCATGTGAAGCTGCATAACATTAAAAGTATATCGGGCCCGGATAAGATGATTACGGCCCTTGGGACATAGGTTCTCCACCACACTGGGCCATGGGCCTTGGCAAAAAAAACATTTTTGGGCTACATTCTGGTATTGTGTTAAGATTTGACTTTTTTCCCTCATTTTCTTAGGGAACAAGCCCCTGAACCCCTAATAACCAAGGGTTTTTAATATCTAGGTTAATCTCTATCTAACTACGGGTATTGTATAAATACATACAATATATACATATAGGCCTACAGTGGCCCGAAATCTCCAAATACCAATTAATATTCTTTAAATAGTGTTGTTACATTTGTATTAGTTGTATTGTATTAGTAATCTATGAGTTTTGTTCAGAAATCATTGTTAATTTCTATGTTTTGGTAGATAGAACCCTATAATTCTAAAAACATTTTGCAATAAGGTTCTATCTACATTTTACCTGTTTTAAAAACACCACTTCCAAATGTTCAATGATTTAAATATTTCAGATTTAGAGTTCATTGAAGGTGTCTTTAAGTCTAGTGTATCAAATTAACATTTTCCATATGCCAATTATGATCTACAGAGTGCCCCAATTATACAGTGCAAAATCGCATCGTACAGCAATACATACAGTGGCCTGCAATCTCCAAATACCACTTAATTTTCTTTAAACAGTGTTGTTACAACTATTTTATTAGTAATCTATGAGTTTTGTTCAGAAATTATTGTTAATTTTGATGTTTTGGTAGATAGAACCTTATAATCCTAAAAACATTTTGCGATTTCAGTGCAATAAGGTTCTATCTACATTTTACCTGTTTTTACCTTCTGGTCAGCACCCTAATGCAAGTTGGATCACACCAGCTTGTTATGAAGAAGAGACCATAACAGATGCAGACAGTGACGATGATGATGATGGCTCTGTAGGGAAGCTATGTGTACAGTGTAATAGTTTTGGATGCTGGCTAGCATAGCAACCAGCCCAAGTTGTAAATAATTGTGTTGTATGTGTTCTTACTGTTGTAATATATACGTATATATACGTATATGTCTACGTATCATATGTAGGCATCAAGGGGGCTTTACCTTTACTCTCTTGGTTTAGGTCATACTTCTTTGATAGAGAAAAAATCCCCATTATTGCACCCTTGTTACATGGGGTTCCAATAAAATGTTAATGTATGCTCTAAGAAATTATATTGCTATAATTACTTTGTTTATTGTTATTTTATTCTTTTAGTTGAATTTGCTTTTTCTCTTATTGTGATAAAAAAATCTGTACAGTGGCTTTGCGCATTTTGAATGGCACTTGACCTGCATTATCATCTATTATCTATTCATTCTATTCTCTACATTTGGTGAAAAATAGGTGTGTATTTCACCAAATATATTGCCAAAATCAGCTTATCAAGTCCCCCCCTTGATATGGACTGGAATTGTGAACCTGGCAGGCATTTTATAAAAGTCACTAGTGACTTCAGCATCCTCCAAAACCCCCAAAACCACACCAGGATTGAGTAGATTGGCCAAACTGATCATTTAATAAGGCCATAAGGGCGCTTATGCTAATTTATGCTAATTATGCTAATGAAAAAAACACATACACTAGTGCCCCCCTCCCCCTCCAAAAAGTGAGAAAAAAACCAAGTGATCCTCAAACTAAAATACCTAACTGAAGTTAGCACAAACCATGAAATGTTTCATATATGATTGCATAAAATAAACTCCTGAAAATCAGGACCTCACTCACTTTCCACATCCGCTGTACTACAGCACCTCAAGTCTCTACCTTAATTCTATGTCTTTGGCAATAGATGTAGCTCATCTACTTTATATAGTAGGGCCATGGGTAGAAATAATTGAAATAAGTAAGGTTTATGGTATGTAAATTACCCAAAAACGTTGCCAAAATCAGCTGATAAAGGCATAAAATGTGTCTACCCTTGACATTAAGAGGCATTTTGAATCTGACAGGCATTTAAAAATGTCACAAATGAATTCAGCATCCTCCAAAACCCCCAAAACCACACCAAGATTGTGTAGATTGGTCAAACTGATCCTGTAATAAGGCCATAAAGGCGATTATGCTAATTTATGCAAATTATGCTAATAAAAAAAATGTTCAACATTTAAAAAGTAGCATCTGGCAGTTTCTATGTACTGGGGACCTATACTATACATTTCCATCAAAAAACTTTGGGGTACCAAACATTTCCGGGTTCACTATAGGGCCCTATGGGCTGGCAAGTAGACTATCAGTTACTGTGGTGAACAGAGCTGTTAGTAAAAAGTAAATGAAAAGATAGCTTCACAGACTATTACAGGATAACACAAAATACTGTATGTGTGCATGCGTGTATATATGTCATTACTTGCATTGAGTGTTGAAAGGCATGGTACTGATGGATGCAACTCACAAAATGAATAAAATAAATAAATGCAAAGGTGGTTGTAACAATATTCCTTTTCTTTGCAGAACTACAAGAGCACAGTGAAAAGGTGAGTGACCTTCTTTCTCTTGTCTGTGGTTCTGAAACCAAACCCAATACTGACTCCTGAATGTTATTCCAGAGCCCAGTGTACTCTGCAGAATCCAGAGAAGCTTTCAGGAGCTCTGATCAATGTGGCAAAGCACTTGGGCAACTTGAAGTTCAGAGTCTGGGAGAAAATGCAGGAGATTGTTCAATTCAGTAAGTACACACACACACACACACACACACACACACACACACACACACACACACACACACACACACACACACACACACACACACAGACACACACACACACACACACACACACACACACACACACACACACACACACACACACACACACACACACACACACACACACACACACACACACACAAATATACACAAATACTACTCTTATATATGACTCTCTTTATACTACACTATCAGGAGGGTTGTAGCTTTCATATGAGTGACTTCTGAAGCAAAGTGATTAATTGAAAGTCAGGTTATTAACAGATGGATAGGCGACAACTCTTTTGGAGACGGTGTATGTGTGTGTGTGTGTGTGTGTGTGTGTGTGTGTGTGTGTGTGTGTGTGTGTGTGTGTGTGTGTGTGTGTGTGTGTGTGTGTGTGTGTGTGTGTGTGTGTGTGTGTGTGTGTGTGTGTGTGTTGTGGGTACGGGACGCGGGCATGGCTGTATGCGTGGGACAGCACATGTTGTAGAGTATTTACTGGAAAGGTGTTTGGATTTGTGTGTGAGGACGTGCCTGTG
>NC_085876.1:22416628-22426628 GCF_034702125.1 Engraulis encrasicolus | reverse complement strand
TGGGTGCATGCGTGTGTGCATTCATATGACATGCATGTGTGCACCTTTTCTTGCATATGTGTGTATGTGTGTGTGTGCGAGTATTGATGCAAGACCTGTGCTGAGCTGTCATATTGTACTGTATCTTAGAGTCCTTTTTAAATGACCATAATCCCATACCAGTCAAGACCACCAATCCATCCAGGGTCAGGAATTAGTGAGGCCTTACAGGCCAAATTAGCATTTTGTATCTATTTGACTTTGTGTATACTGAGTCCTTTTTAATTCTCCATAATGCCATACCAGTCAAGACCAGCAATCCATCCAGGGTCAGGAATTAGTGAGGCCAAATTAAAATTTTGTGATGGCATTCTATTCTATCAATCTATTTGACTTTGTGTTAAAACTGTGTCTTCATTACACTTTGTCTTTAATTTCTTGTGTGTGTGTGTGTGTGTGTGTGTGTGTGTGTGTGTGAAAGTGAAAGCCCATTGGGAAACTCCAACTCCCATTGTCATTGTGACACAGCACTCCACAGCACACAAGTGAACACTGCACACAACGAAATTGCATTTATGCCTCTCCCGTGCAAGGGGGCAGCCCTCAGTGGCGCCCCATGGGGAGCAGTGCGGTGGGACGGTACCATGCTCAGGGTACCTCAGTCATGGAGGAGGATGGGGGAGAGCACTGGTTGATTACTCCCCCCACCAACCTGGCGGGTCGGGAGTCGAACCAGCAACCTCTGGGATGCAAGTCTGACGCCCTAACCGCTCACCCATGACTGCCCCTGTGTGTGTGTGTGTGTGTGTGTGTGTGTGTGTGTGTGTGTGTGTGTGTGTGTGTGTGTGTGTGTGTGTGTGTGTGTGTGTGTGTGTGTGTGTGTGTGTGTGTGTGTGTGTGTGTGTGTGTGTGTGTGTGTGTGTGTGTGTGTGTGTGTGTGTGTGTGTGTGTGTGTGTGTGTGTGTGTGTGTGTGTGTGTGTGTGTGTGTGTGAGTGTGTGTGTGTTTGTGTGTGTGTGTGTTTGTCCTCGGGAGCATCTACTGTCTCCAACCTGCTGCTCTCCTCATAGAGGTGTGAAGATCTGACTCCCCACATTAATATTAGCCTAAACAGTACTAGTGTTCCCCCTCATTGCATTAAAAGGTTTGGGTAAGCCTCTGAGAAAATCTTTACATCATTTTATCCTTTGTTGAGCTTTTGACAAATCATCTTCTTATTCACATAATAAATGTTGTAACAGTGCTATTAATAAAACCTACTATTTGCTTTCAAACTATTGCTATTGTCATTCTGTATTTCCTTGAAACGTGCAACTCGAGGCCCATTCACTCAACAACAGCCAAAAAAATCAGTACGGGTCTCTGCATACATTTGATACATTCATTCATTTTCGTTTTAGTGAGGCATTTTTTTGAAAAGGTGTGTTGAATCTGTGCAGATTGAGAAAGCATTGATAGTTTGAAATAGTTGCAAAAATGTCTAACAGTGTTCATTATAGTTTTTAAAATAAAAATAAAGCCTAATGGAAATCCCATGTTTGAAGGCAAAATATGTGTGGCTTGTGGCCTAGGGATGCAAGGCAAAGTTTTACTCAATATCTCACCAAAGCACAATTCAAAGGTAATGTTCTCATTTGCAATAGGGATGTTGAATGGGGAAACGTCCCCAAAAAGTTGTGCTTATGCTGACTGTGAGGAAACTTTATTGTTTTCTCCATGGAGGTGGAGCATCAGTGAAGCATGAGGACGCGAGCAAGAGGAGAGAGCGGGAGGTCTGATAATGACCCCTTGTTGGGTGAGCTGTATGTGTCCTGACTCCTACCTGCAAATAAAGTCAGTACTGCCTGTATCCAGCAGAGGGCAGCAGCAGAGCAAGGAGTAGAGTAGAATAGAGTATAGTTTAATTTATTACACGCAGGTAAGCTGAGACACACACACACATGCAGAGGCACACAGGCCTGCACACCCATATCCTCCTGAGACCCATATCCTCGGGGAAAAAAAATGCTTTGGGATTTTGATTTTTTTTACATTATTTGATTATTATGGTGGAATAAAACATGACTAAAACATTTTTTTCCCAAAAAAAATATTTACTATTTATTTTATGACATGTCCACTGTAGTGGACGTCGGGACTATGTTCGTCTAGATTTGTGTTAATTAATGCATTAATTTACTGAATTACTTCGTTATGAACTGCCCTTTTCAATTAGACTATATATTTATATTTAAGACAGTAAAATAGTTTTAAAAGTGCTAAAATCATTAAAACACATAATGTGAATTTGATTTAAAAGGATCCTTTCAAATGAGTCATGGAACAACCTCAATAAATATTACTTTCCGGATTTGAAATTTACATTACATTACACTTATCAGCTGCTGACCCACATATTTATTGACGAAGTATTGGATGAACTTCATAGAACAATGTGGGGCATTTCTCAATAAGCTTGATCCATGGATAAGGGTGTAGGAGATCACATTCTTCATTTTTACTATAAGTAGGCCTACATTAGGCCAATCAACACGTCCCTGCTTCCAATCCTAAGACCAACTCTTTAACCACTAGGCTACAGTGGACCAATTAGGCCACAGCTGCTCCATAGGAGCTTAAAAAGCTGACAAAGGAAGATTTTATGGTTTATAACTCAAGAAAATAGCATATGAAATTAATAATAATGTATTGTAGATGTGTGCTTGTGTGTTTTGGTGTCTACTGCGTATCTTTTGAATTCATCCCTTGACATGGATCGCATGAGGAGAGACCAATAAGCATTATAAATATGGGAGATCTTGATGGTATTGCTTCTCATCCATATTTCATGGTCAGTACCATGATTATTGCCATAAAATAAAATGCCAGGTATATTAATTATGGTTTTCCCTTGACTGTTGACACTGTATCCACCCTGTGTCCCACGTCTGCTGCATCCTCTGCATCTAGATATTTCGCATTAACATGGTAGATAATTATTGGATGGGTGGACAGATTTGTAAAAAATCTTATTTGGTAATATTCTATAATAGGTAATGGAAATTATTTAATTCCAAAGGCCAAACACTTTCAAGATGGCTGACTTTCAAGATGTCCAGGCGCGGAGTGGCCGTCGGGAGATCGGGGACTTGTCCCGGTGGGCCGCGGCCGTGAAATGTAATAACGCGGCCGCACTGCGTTCTCAACCGGCCCTGAAGTTTAGAGATGATACTTACAAGCACTGACTTCCCACCTTCCACTTCCCTTTGCAGGAACTGTGCTGACTAGTTAGTATTTATACCGTATACCAGACGGCAATACCTCACTGACGGTGTCAAACAGTAAATTGGCCACACCCCTTCTCTACTGATAATTTTCATACACCGTAGATCGCGGAAGTTTACAAGATCTTAGTAACACAGTTTCGTTTTCAGTATTTGAAGAACCTGTGATATGTATATTGGTTACCAAAGGATGGATATATGAATAAATTATGATTTATTTTCCGATTTCCACACGACTGTTACAGTTTACAGTCTTTCCAGTCCTGATTCACTTGCTCTGTGGTTATTGACTTGGGTTACGAACAGACTCCACCAAGTGGTAAGGAAGATAACTGCACCTAACAGAAGCAAGATAACTGCACCTAACAGAAGCAATGGGTTTTGTTTTGATTTGTTAGACCTACCAGTATATCTCCTTATAGTCGAAATAATATTATTATCATACATATATTTATATGTGGTACATTTAGGATGTAGCCTATGTCTGAAGAAATGGAACAAAATAATTACCACACAAGATTCTGATGTGACCAGTGCTGGGTGTGTAGGCTAATAAGGGGATACAGACTGAGACTCCCAACGGAGTTCGCTCCCGGACGTGCGGTCCCCGGTGTTTCTATCACTCCCGGACTTGCGGTCCCCACCCGATTATATTTCACGTATTATCATATACTGCCACATACAAGCAATTTAGGGTTAGGTTTAGGTTTAGGGTTAGGGTTAGGGTTAGGGTTAGGTTTAGGGTTAGGGTTAAGGTTAGGGTTAGGTTTAGGGTTAGGGTTAAGGTTAGGGTTAGAAACAAAAAACTAACATCAACAAGATAACTGGCTCCGTAATATGGCGGTGGTACCGTTAGTCTGGCTAGTGGGAGCGAGATGAAATGGGAGTGTAATGAGATGGGAGCGTGAATCTGGGAATCCTAATAAGCTGTGGATTAAAGTAGAGTGATTGCAAGAAACAAAGACATTTGCTGCGAGAAGACAGCGTTTTAAGGTAGGCCTACACCGTTTGGTTATACATTTTGTTGACTTATGGTTGTGGTTTGAAGTAGCTAAGTTTGGCTTATTTGCTGCATGGTGGGTTTATTGCACAATGTAGACAGACTTTTTGTAAGCTATAGGCTACTATACTATATTTTGTGAGCCTACTCTTCTAAAAATCCCCACACCCAAAACTTTGTGCCCATGCTCATCCTGTCTTCCTTAAACGATATTTCAATTTCAAACTGTCAAAATCATGGGCGTAATTTCCACGGGGGTTAGGGGGGTTTTGACCCCCCCAGACTTCAAACCCTGACAATATAACCCCCCTTATATAATTGTACAACCCCCCCTATATAATTACAGTACTTGTCTTGCATGAAGAACTTTACCCATTTTATGTAAAATAGTGAAAAATAGTTTCGTTCAGTTATGTTTAATCATGTTGTAATGTAACCCCCCCTGCCCCCTTGGTATTCCCCAAATCTGCGTTAGTTGTGTACATCCAATGGGGGAGGTAGATGGACACTCCCAACTGAGATCGCTCCCGGACGTGTAGTCCCAGGTGTTTCTATCACTCCCGGACGTGTAGTCCCACCCGATTATATTTCACGTATTATCATACACTGCCACATAAAAGCAATTTAGGGTTAGGTTTAGGGTTAGGGTTAGAAACAAAAAACTAACATCAAAAAGATAACTAGCTCCGTTATATGGCGGTGGGATCGATAGTCTGGCTAGTGGGAGCGAGCCGACCGGGGAGCGTCCTGCGTTGGGAGCGACAATCAGGGAATCTCTCAATGGGTAATCATCTTCTCCACTATCCGAAATTCAAACTGATTAGCGATCAGCTTTATCAAGTATTGAGCAATTGTTTTTTTCTACTTTTAACTTGCAATTGCCACATGATCATGCGTGGATGCGTCTTTGGCACAAGAGACATTATTTCAGAGTGTTTTGAGAACCTATTGTACCACTGCCTTTCTGCCTGTCAGTTAGTTATATAGCTATTTTATGCTAGGTTACGACAGACAGCTAGTTCAATAACACTGGACGTGGCTGGCTATTTTGGACGTTGATGGCTAGCACTTGGGATATTTACTCCCTCAAACCAACACATTTTGTGAAACCCTAGCAATCGGACGTCTGTTTGTTTTATTTCACGTCATTTAAGTAGTTTTTGGTTACCCCCTGTCCAGTTGCCTGCGTGATTTCCTATGATAGTATCCACTTCAAATGAGAAGCTTGTTCAATGCAGCTGAACCAAAATGCCTGTAAGTTTTTTGACACCAATAGTAAACACATCCATTTTAAATAAGATGTATTGTGGCATTATATTTTGTTTTCAAAATCGCATTTGTTGACAACAGCCAAGCGATTACAGTTTGTTTCGCCAGTGAAGTAATGAAGAGAGAGACACGAGAGAGGGTTGGGGAGACAAGGGGTTCCTTCGCGTGACACTAGTTCTATGCGTGGCGTGCGTGGCTGTGCTTGGAGTGAGACAGAGGAGGTCCTCTCAATATTTTTGTCGCCAGTCGCCACTGTATATTTAGTTATAAAAAAAAACAACAACAGTCAATTGTATAAATAATGGGTATGGGATATTATGTAGCCAGCAGGCTACTTTAATTTCTACCACAGCAACTTTCTTCTGATCATATGATTAACAACATGGCGAACAGCAGACAAGAGATCCTATTTGTGCAGCATCCTGATTAGTGATTGATGGTTGGGATATGTCATTCATATTTGGCACTGCATCAAAGATTTTATCAACCATCTCTGACTGTAGCTTTCTTCTGATCATATGAATTAGGCCTACTAAGCAAAGGGTAGGAATGTTTTTAATTAATTAATTAATTCATTAACTCATCTTTGCTTTATTGCTATATGCCACATTACAAATGGAGATTTTCTGACAGCTTGACTTTAGCCTGATTGGGAAAATGCATTCTCTAAAACTCTGATGTGAGTTTGCTGCTAAGCCATTTGAACATTAACTGAGGTTTTTTTTTATATCAGGTTCAAAAACTTGATTGTGCAGGTCACCAAAGAGAGATCCAAGGCCAAGGAGGTACAGGTGATGAGAGAGAGACGGGTGTCCAGAGAGAGAGACGAGGAAGCACAGATGAGAGGGAGAGAGAAGGAGGTGACAAAGGAGGTGAACCAGTTCAAGAGATAGAGTATGAAGGTGTCAGAGGAGGTGCAGCAGTTGAAGGAGAGAGAGGCAACGGAGGAGATTTAGCAGTTGAGCAACAGAAAGGAGGTAATGGAGGAAGTGCATCAGTTGAAGACAGAGGGAGAGAACGAGGCGAAGGAGAATCGGATGACCAAAAACAGGGAGAGAGAGTACAGAGAGAGACAGCGCAGGAGGCACAAATGACCAGGTAACATACATGCAAATACTGAAGAAAACTGTTTAGCCATTTAATTCATTTAGATGGAAATCTTGACCCCCCCAATTGTCAGCATAAAGTTACGCCCTTGGTCAAAATGACAGTGGAGTGCACATTTGCATGGAACAGTAGCGTGATGTAGCCTAACCTAGGCCTATGAATGCTTTGGACTGTGATGATGGCTCCAGTGGTGTAGTCTACTTTTTGAAGTGGGTATACTGTATATTTGAGCATTTTTTGATGTGTGTATAGTCTACTGTATATATTTGTGCTATTGTAAATAATGGATCAATCAATTTTAAGTGGGTATACTGTAATCCCTGAAATTTTGAAATGGGTGCGTATACCTGCGTTTTACGTACCACTGGCTGTGCATTTCATCAAGGTGTAGGCTACAATTCTCCACTTCAGGTTGATATTTTGACAACACTAATGTCCACATGTAGTACGACTGCAGATTTCGTGGCTTTTGTCTTTTTGGTTAGGAAACCATGTTCGCTTTGTTTTTTTTTATTAAAAGATGGCCGCCAAGGGGAAAATTCTCCCGGTGGGAAAAGGTGGGCCACTCTGCCCCTGACAGATGTCCGACTTGTTATTTGTATGGTAGCCTAAACGTAGAACAGGTGGACAGATTTAGACCATATCTTGAGTGTTAGAGCAGCATAATAGGAACATGGATACATTTTGGAGGTATCAAATGGTCAACATGGCAATACCTGTACTAGCTAAACTGATATTTTAAGGGTTTCAGGGATATATCTCTGGCAGTAGGGGTCGTAGGTATAGGCCAGTTGTGTTCCTGTGCATGATACTCAATGGCAGATACATGTTTGCCTGACCTTTCACCTTCCTATTCTACTGCCTGGCCCTGGCCCTGGTTCCCCTCATCTCCTGAGAGCTCTTTGTTTGAGTTTTTGGGAAAAAATTCTGAGAAAAATCATTTTTACCTCACTCAGCCCCATGTTTCCCAAAGTGTAGAAATTGGTTAAAAATGAGAAGTCGTAAGTCCCGACGTCCACTACAGTGGACATTGAAAAAGAAGGTGTGATTTGAAAGGGTTGTTATTAAAATATAATCCTGAAACTTGACAAGCATTTTATTTAGGGTGTTACATTTATGAAACAAATTCATTTGGACACATGGAATCATAATTTCTTCCAAAATATGATCACTTCCTTCACCTGTGGCCATTAAATCTGACTAGTGTAATGGCGGCCATTTTGGAAGCAGATTACAGGTGTTTTACAGGCCCCACCCCCACAAATGTGGTATCAATGTAAAGCCCTAAATGTCTAGTGTACAGTAATCCCAGATTGAAATAGGTTGCATAAAGTTTGTTTGAGATACATGTAGCAAAGTATTGTCCACTACAGTGGACAAACGCCAATGGCCGGGTCTCAGGAGGATATGGCACATTCAAAGAAACATAATATTAGACACAGTCACGTGCTGAAACCCTGACACAGACAAAGAGACCATTCAGTTCAGTGTTCAGTTCAGTGTTCAGCTCATGTGTGTTACTGTCATTCACATCACCATTCCATACCACTCATACTGCCCACACCAGTCAGGACTGAAGTTCTTACCTACTTACCACCTACAGTCATACCAGGCTCTGCACTGTTCTGTATGTGACTATTTGTTACCCAGATAAACCTGCTGACATCCACATTGTTGTCATGGTACGCAGAAAAAAACCCAAGTATTGTTCAGTTCGCATCGCAAACAACTGTCCAGTCATGCACGCTCAGACTTTCGGTTCGAGATTATGTGCAGGAACGGGCACGTCACAGTTCTATGTCGGCCTGAACGTGCCTTTATTGTTCAGCTTCTGTGTGTTTTCTTCCTCTCTGCAGCTCCTGTTACTCTGGACCCCAACACTGCACACCCTCAACTCATCCTGTCTGAGATAAGTATTGTTGTCTCCTGGGCTCTGAGGGCTTTAACTCAGGGACACACTGCTGGGATGTGGAGGTTGGGGACAACACTTCATGGATTGTAGGTGTGATGGCAGAGTCTCTCCAGAGGAATGGGGACTTCACATCTTTGAGTGGGCGGTGGTATGCGTTTTATCATGATGGTAAATATGGAGTGTGTGCCCCACCACAGCCCTCCACTCTTAACATAGTGAAGAAGAAACTCCAGAGGATCAGAGTGCAGCTGGACTGGGACAAGGGAAAGCGGACATTCTCTGACCCTGATAATAACACACATTTACACACCTTCACCCACACTGTCACTGAGACAGTGTTTCCATATTTTAATATTGCGTGTAATGCCCGTCCTCTGAGGATGCTACCAGTGAAGAACCTGATAAGAGTAGAGCAGCACAAATAGAGCGGTGTGTGTGTGTGTGTGTGTGTGTGTGTGTGTGTGTGAGAGAGAGAGAGAGAGAGAGAGAGAGAGAGAGAGAGAGAGAGAGAGAGAGAGAGAGAGAGAGAGAGAGAGAGAGAGAGAGAGAGAGAGAGAGAGAGAGAGAGAATGCACAGCACTAACACATTATTTGCTGATGTAAGACTTGTGCTGATATGGTCTTCCTGTGTCATGTTACAGTCCTTGACCACCAATACAGGGTCAGACATTACTGAGACCTTATGACCATTATTTAATGACTGGAATGTAGTTGATTCCTAAAGAAAACTTTTTGTTAAAATTACACTTTTTCATTACTGATTGCATCTTTCTCTTGTCTAATGGTGTATAGAATAGTAGTAGTAGAGTAAAGTGTGTGTGTGTCCTCTGGGAGCATGTCCTGGCCCAACCTGCTGCTCTCCTCATAGAGGTACAAGTCCAAATATTAGTCCAATCAGTGCTAGTCTTCCCCACATGGCATATAAACATTTGGGTACGCCTTTGGGGAAATCATTACATCATTTTATATTTCATTGAGCTTTTGAAGCAGCATCTCCATTTGGATATGAGAAACATGTTAAATGAGACAGTGCCATTAATGAAGATTACTATTTGTATTCAAACAAGTCTCTCTGTTGTCATTTTGTCTTTCCTTGAGATGTGTGACTCGAGGACAATTCACTCGACCAATCAGCTGTCAGCAGATGTGGAGCTCATCAGTCATGAGGGGTTTGTTTTCATCCTCCTCACCCACATGTGCTACAAACTAACACAGTTTTCAGTAATATGAAGGTATTTTGAAAAGGTGCGTTGAAGTAGTTCTAAAAAGGTGTAACAGCTGTCTGCAGATGTGGAGCTCAATGTTCAGGTTTGTTTTCATCCTTCTCACCCACATGTGCTCCACATCCCTCCAGTCCTTGGGCCTATACTAAGGAGCTGGTTCAGGAGTAAATTAAGTTAAGTTAAGACGTAAATCATTCAATAGAAGAGCCTGGAGTCCTCTGGGTTCTAAAGACAATGAGGACTCCAGG